>NC_067402.1:95594566-95904066 GCF_016432865.1 Antechinus flavipes | reverse complement strand
GGATGAAGTGATGAAAAATTGTATCAGAGTAGGGTCAGTGTAAGAGAAGCAAAGGAGATGTATTCAAAAGATGCTGTAAAGGTAAGTCAACAAACTTTGCAAACAGTAATTAAGTCCATAGAAGTGCATGAGTTCATCAGATGAAACAGTATAGAAGGAAAGGAGAAAGAAGGGCTAGGATAGGGCTGTGGAACATGTACATTTACAGTGTGAGATTTCGGTGAAGATCCAGCATCCTCATCAGATAGGGACAAGGAAGAGAAAGCGTAGTCCTGAAAATTTAAAGTGAAGAGAATAGAGTTTCAAGGAGGAGGAGGTGATCAACAGCATTAGAGACTTCAGAGAAATTAAGAAGAATGGGGGGCAGCTAGGTGGCACAGTGGATAGAACACCAGCCCTAAAGTCAGGAGGATCTGAGTTCAAATCTAGTCTCAGACACTTAACACTTCCTAGCTATGTGACTCTGGGCAAGTCACTTAACCCCAATTGTCTCAGGAAAGAAAGGAAGAAAGAAAGGAAGAAAGGAAGGAAGGAAGGAAGGAAAGAAGGAAGGAAGGAAGGAAGGAAGAAAAAAAGAAAGAAAGAAAGAAAGGAAGGAAGGAAGGAAGGAAGGAAGGAAGGAAGGAAGGAAGGAAGGAAGGAAGAGAGAGAGAAAGAAAGAAAGAGCAATTTTAGTTAGAAGGAAATTCTCCCAGCATCCTATTTTCAGCTTCTATTATACTTCTGTCACTTTGTGCATTTCTTACATTGAATCCATATCATGTCCCTTATAGGATTCCAAATTCCTTTGGGCAGGGATTGAGTATTATTCATCTTCAGCAAAAGGACATTGCTTATACATCAGAGGGACTAAATAATTGTGGTTGAATTGAATTGAATTGAATACATTCTAAAAGAGCTCTGCTTTGAGTTTTTGATACTAACTATGATTTTAAAGAAGGAAAGATAAAACAACCTGACTTGGAAAAATTCTGTCAAGGTATTCTTCAACACCTACAGTAAAACTATTTGATACTTTATTGCTGCTTTTAAAAATCATAACAAGGCATTTTTTAAAGTGAACCTTTGAGCAATCATTTCACCCACCTGAAATCAACCATTTTAGAGAAAAAAAAAAATGACATATTTTTAAGGCACAGCATTGTTTTCTGATAGACACTGATTATTGAATATGTCTCTCTCTTTTTTTTTCCTCCTCCACCCACCCCCTTCCCACATACATAGGGAAAATTATGAAAGGGGTGGTTTGTTTTTGGTATTCCCTACTCTCCCTACATCTTTTTTTTTTTTTTTCCTGTACCTCTCTCCTTTTTAGGAATTGACCCCTAACCACAATCTGTTCATGATTAGACTTTTTAGAGAAAAATGACCTGGAAAATTATTTCACACTGAGGTGTTAATGATTAAATGTATTACAGTACTCAGAGGTATTTCCTTTTCATAAAAAGGTCCACTGAAAGGAGGAAACTATTATTCTGAAGGAATGAACTTGGGTGAAATACCTGAAATTGTATTAGTTATATAGGAGAACTATATTTAAATGTAGAATCTGACCCCTTATTTCAGGCTCCAAAGAAGAATCCCTTTTCAATATACCTATAAATCTACTTCTAAGTAAGCCAGCCAGCATCACATTCTGAATATCAGTGGAGGCAAGCACTGTTTGGGGGAACAAGAGCACATTAGGGAATATGGTTTCTAGTTTCAATTATGTTACTAGCTTTGTGATCTAAAACAAGCAATCTGACATATTTGTGCTAAATTTTCTTTAATATCTCTTCTAATTTTGCTAATGTCCATCATCTTCTCAAACCCATATACTTATACATTTGTATGATTTCTCCACTTTGATAGAATATCCAATAGTGGGGAATAGGAAAAGGACTATTTGGTTGCTAACTCTGTATCTTTAGCACCTATCCCAGTGTTTGGCACAAAGAAAGCAATAAATGCTCATGATTGACTGATTCTAATATTATATATTATTAAGTTTCTATATTATGTTATCTGACGTAAGTTGTCTCTGTTTTTTCCTTACTACCTAGTAGTAAAATGAAGATAGCAGAATAATGATTTTCTAAATCACTAACTGTTGTAGTGATAACAATAACACACAGATTAAATTTAAACATATATTGTAAATATATTTTCCCCTTGAGAATTGGTTGTTCATTCTTTATCAGCACAGTCTGGGTTGTCCATTATCACCATTACTATTCAATATTATATTAGAAATGTTAGCACTGGCAATAAGAGAAGAAAAAGAAATAAAAGGAATTAGAGTAGGAAATGATAAGCCAAATTATCACTCTTTGAAGATGATATGATGGTATTCTTAAAGAACCTTAGAGAATCAACTAAAAAAAAAAAAACTACTAGAAGCAGTCTGATCCTCTGCCAATTTAACTCTCCCATCAGTTAAACAGTAGACTTAATTCAACAGTTATTTATTCATGCAGCCTCTTGCCATTTCTAAAATATAGCTTATTATGTTTTATCATGAATACATAGATTTATTCCAAAATTGTCTGTTTTTTTTGTTGTTGTTGTTGTTGTTGTTATTGTTGTTGTTGTTGTGGGCAGCATTGTCTTGCCAGTTTCCTTGGTATGCAACTAATGTCCACTTTCATTGCTTTTCTTCTTTTTTACACTTCCCCCTGACTCCATAATTAATCTATTGCCAACTCTGATTGATTCTTTATCTTTCTCCTTTTCTGTCTTGTGGCTTCTAATATTTTCCATATTCCATCTACTCTCCACATGCAACTGCTAAAAAAAACATCTATGAAAATTCAAGCCAACTATTTTTTTCACTTTCATTTTTAGATTATTCAATAGTATTTTATTTTCTTCATGTGAAGATAGTTTTCAACATTCAATTTTATAAAACTCTGTGTTTCAAATTTTTCTCCCCCCTTTTACCTCCCCTCTCCCTAAGACAGCAAACAATCTGATATAGTTAAATATATGCAATTCTTTCAAACATGTTTCTATATTTGTCATGTTTTGCAATAAAAACAAGATCGAAAGGAAAAATATCATGAGAAAGAAAAAGTAAGCAAGCAAGCAAACAACAACAAAAGTGAAAACACTGTTTCCACCAGATTCAGTCTCCATAATTCTCTCTCTGGTTGTAGATAGCATTTTCCATTTCAAGTCCATTTGAATTCCTTAAATAACCTCATTGTTGAAAAGAGCCAAGTCCACCACAGTTGAGCATCACATAATCTTGTTACTATGGACAATGTTGTCTTGATTCTGCTCACTTCACTTAGCATCAGTTCATGTAAGTCTTTCAAGACTTTTGTGAAATGAGCCTGCTCATAATTATTTTTATTATTATTATAGATTTTTATTTACAAGATATATGTATGGGTAATTTTTCAACATTGACCCTTGCAAAACCTTCTGTTCCAACTTTTTCCTCCTTTCCCCTACCCCCTCCCTAGATGGCAGGTACTGCAATACATGTTAAATATGTTAAAATATATGTTTATTCCAATATATGTATACATATTTATACAATTCTCTTGCTGCACAAGGAAAAATGGATCTAGAAAGAAAGCAAAAAACACCTGAGAAGGAAAACAAAAATGCAAGCAAACAATAACAGAAAGAGTAGAAATGCTATGTTGTGGTCCACACTCAGTTCCACAGGCCTCTCTCTGGGTATAGATGGCTCTCTTCATTACTGAACAAGTAGAACTGGTTTGAATCATGTCATTGTTGAAGAGAGCCATATGCATCAGAATTGATAATCATATTATTTTGTTGTTGCTGTGGATAATGATCTCCTGGTTCAGCTCATTTCACTCAGCATCAGTCCATGATGTTCTGTATTCATCCAAGCCTCTCTGAAATCATCCTGCTGGTTGTTTCTTACAGAACAATAATATTCCATAACATTCATATACCACAATTTATTCAGCCATTCTCCAACTGAGGGGCATCCGCTCAGTTTCCAGTTTCTAGGCACTACAAAAAGGGCTACCACAAACATTTTTGCACACACAGGTCCCTTTCCTTCCTTTAAGATCTCTTTGGGATATAATCCTGATAGAAATACTGCTGGGTCAAAGAGTATGCACAATTTGATAACTTTTTGAGCATAGTTCCAAATCACTTTCCAGAATAGTTGGATCCATTCAGTTCCACCAACAATGTATCAGTGTCCCAATTTCCCCACATCCCCTCCAACATTCAGCATTATTTTTTCCTGTCATCTTAGCCAATTTGAGAGATATGTAGTGGTATCACAGAGTTGTCTTAATTTGAATTTATCTGACCAATAGTGATTTGGAACACCTTTTCATATAAATGGAAATAGTTTCAGTTTCTTCATCTGAAAATTGTTCATATCCTTTGACCATTTATCAATTGGACAATGGCTTGATTTCTTATAAATTTGAGTCAATTCTCTATATATTTTGGAAATGAGGTCTTTATCTTTGAATATTTTCCCAATTTATTACTTCCTTTCTAATCTTGTCTGCATTAGTTTTGTTTGTACAAAAACTTAATTTAATATAAATGAAATTTTCTATTTTGTGATCAATAATGATCTCTGGTTCTTCTTTGGTCACAAATTCCTTCCTCCTCCACAGGTCTGAGAGGTAAACTATCCTATGTTCTTCTAATTTATTTATAATCTCATTCTTTATGCCTAGGTCATGAACCCATTTTGACTTATCTTGGTGCATGGTGTTAAGTGTGGGTCATTGCCTAGTGTCTGCCATACTAGTTTCCAATTTTCCCAGCAGTTTTTGTCAAATAGTGAGTTTTTATCCCAAAAGCTGGGGTCTTTGGATTTGTCAAACGCTAAATTGCTATAGTAATTGACTATTTTGTTCTGTGAACCTAACCTATTCCACTATTCAACTTCTCTATTTCTTAGCCTGTACAAAATGGTTTTGGTGAGGCAGTGCTTTATACTGTAATTTTAGATCTGGTACAGTTAGGCCACCTTCATTTGATTTTTTTTTCATTAGTTCCCTTGAAATTCTTGACCTTTTGTTCTTGCAGATGACTTTTGTTGTTTTTTCTAGTTCATTAAAATAGTTTCTTGGGAGTCTGATTGATATAGTACTAAATAAATAGATTAATTTAGGTAGTCTTTTCATCTTTATTATATACGCTCAATCCATCCAAGCTGCTCATAATTTCTTATGGAACAATAATATTCCATTAAATTCATATAATATAACTTGTTCAACTATTCCCCAACCAATGATCATCCATTCAGTTTCCAGTTTCCTGCCACTTGCAACTTACCACTTGCAACTACAGAAAGAGTTAATGCTAACATTATTTGAACATGTGGGTCCTTTTCCCTCTTTTATGATGTCTTTTGGGATATAAAGTAATGACAATGTTGCATCAAAGGCTATGCACAATTTTATACCCCTCTGGGCAAATAATTGTTTTAAGGACAATGTAAAATGCTCTCCAGAATGGTTGGATCATCACAATTCTAACCACAATGCATTGGTATCCCAGCTTTCTAACATCCCTTTCAACCTTTATTATCTTTTCCTGTCATCTTAGCCAATGTAAGATGTATGAAGTGGTAACTCAACTTCATCTTAATATGCATTTTTCTAATCAGTAGTAATTTAGAGAACTTTTTTTATATGACCAGAAATAGCTTTAATTTCTTCATCTGAAAATTGTCTGTTCATATCCTTTGACCAATTTGTCATTTGGGGATGTCTTGTATTCTTCTAATTTTGCGTCAATTCTCCATATATGTTAGAAATGATCTTTATCCAAAACACTGACTACATCCCCCCAACTTGATTTCTGCTTTTCTTTTAATCTTTCCAGCCAAATATTTTCAATTTTCCCTGTTATTTCTAGAATAAAATGCAAATTCCTCAGCTTGCAATTTAAAACATTCTGAATTTATGTGCCACTTGCCTTTCCAGATTTATTTCGTATTATTCCTAATTGAACATCATATGTCTTGATCAAACTGACATTTTAACTTCCCTCGACTCCAAAAATCATTTCCCATCAAGGTATAATTACAAAGAATGCCTCTCCCCTTCCTGGAACGTATTCCTTTCTCATTTTGTCATCTTGTCTTTCTAATGTCAGATATCATTTACTTGTTAGCTCTTATGTAAACGGTGGAGACAAAGACTAGGCTTAAAATGTCATTGCTGTAGGGAGCTCTCAAATATAAAAACTTCCTCCAGCAATGCAAGAGTGTACTGTAGTCTTAGAGCATTTCCCATAATCCTGAGGGATTAAGTGACTTGCACAGGGTTATACACATAGCATGTATCAGAAGTAGGACTCAAACTCTGCTATTCTTGTAACAGAGACAACTCTCTATTATATCAAGAATGCTTTTTACAAATCCTCTCCTTATTACCCAACTTGCTCTTCATCTTTTTCAATTTAAATTATCTTATTTACTAATTCATATCAGTATTGAATTATTTTTTTTCTGATTCCAATAGAATTCAGGGAAATTTTTTTAGATTATTTGTTTTGTATCTTCCTAGCATGGCATCTTGCACTTTATAATTCTTAAAAAACTTTTAAGCACTTAATAATGCTTAAAAGTTTTTAAAATTTTTTCTTGAATTAAATATAATTTTATTAAGTATGTAGTTTTATAGAACACCATGCTAGATAATATAGGAGAGAGAAAGATCAGTGAATACACGGATAAAATCACATTAGTTCATCATTTAAAATTACTTTCTATTTTTATTTTTAATTTTAGAATACTTTCTTCACATAGTAGGCCTTCAGTGAAAGGCTGTTGAATGAATATTTATGATGAATGTAGTCTTGTTGCTTTGGGTATTTATCTAAATGAATTTTCCCCATAACACTTTGTGGTTAATTTTAAAGAGCTGGTTTTTCCTGAAAATAAAGTTTCTGTTATATAGAAACTTTCTTTTTAACTGGTTTATTTCTTTAAGCTTTTTTTTTAAGCTGTCTGTCTGCCAAGACAGAAATTTTCATAATTGCTCTTTTCTTTTTCTTTGCCTAAATTACTTCTTCCCACTTACTCTCAGTAGGTAAATGCATGAGTCCAAGTGTTCCGCTTTGTCACCATGAAAATTTAACAGGTAGGACTAAATGTAGTTTATAACAAGAATCAAAGTCATTGGTCATGAGATAAGTAGTTATTCTTTTCATGGAAGCCTTAATGGATCAAATATGTAAGGAATCAGAAACCAATAAGATTATGTAAGTTTTAAAAAATAATCTTTAGCAAATATGAGTTAATCAATAATCATTTTTTAAGAAAAAAAAAAAAACTATGTTAAAATTGGAGATATACAGAGACAAAATGGAAAGTCTTTGTCCAAAAGGTGATAACATGGTCTTTTTCAAGAGGGGAGGAAGAGAAGAGGATAATACACATACACATATGTAAGTGTGTAGACATGCACATTTATATTTGTACATTTGTGGATGAATATGAAATCTATATGAAACAAGTACAAAGTAATTTCAGGTGATAGTAATAAATGGATATAATCAAGAAAAAATTTATATAGGAACTGGCCTTTAATTTGGTCTTTGCAGTCTGCTTGAAATTCTAAGATCATTTAATATTTTTAATTGCTAACATATATAATCTATGGGTGTTTATATGCATTGTGGATGTGTGCATATGCCTGGAAACATGACACAACCAAAAAAAAAAAAACAGTTTCCCAAAATATTTTATTCATTTAAATTTCAGGGTTTTTTGCACTTATCTTAGATCATGGTAAGTTGTCCTAAATATATAGTACAAAGGCATATTTGAATGTGAAATACTTTTTTAGAGGCCCAATGAAATTTTTGTGCAATCAACACAAAGAACAACAACAACCCTACTTAGTTTTTTTTTTTTTAAATAAGCAATATAAGATAGTTCTTGAAAACCATCTATAGTTTAATAATATTTGAAGAGGAAGAAGAGAAGGGAAAGGCAAAAAAGAAACAAGATGATGGAAGGAACTATTGAATTCAAAAAGAAAAGTAGATAGGGAGCAAGCAGAAAGAAGAAATGAGGAGGCAGAGATAGAAAGAAAAATGGAGAAAAATAAGAAACGAAAGAAAAATCTGATCATTTCAGTAGGTTCTGATGTGAATGTATTAATCACAGTTAAATTGGTCTTGAATTTCATTCTGCCCTTTTTTTAATCCATGGGTTACAGAGTATGTTTTCATTGCCCTTCCAAAATCTTATTCTCAATTTATTCTGTTGATGCAGAATACAGAGTATATAATTTTATTTTCTAACTTAAAAGTTTACTTTTCCCATAAATGTATATTTCAGTTTGGAATTTTTAAGACTATGCTCTTATGTGAAATAGCGTAGGAGTATTTTGCAGGCATGTGGGAGGCAGGACAGTGTAATCCAGGGAGCACTGTCAAAAGATCTTGCTCTGTCACTAACTGTGAGACTTCAGGCAATTCACAGAATATGTCTGGTACTTAGTTTCCCAAAAGGAAGACATTGAACTAAATTAGCATTAAGATCTCATTCAGTTCTATTGTATTAATTCTTTCTTAGACTTTTAATGTTTTATTTTGAAACTTTGTGACTATTTAAGATATGAAAATCTTAATTTAAATCTTAAATTAAATTAAGATGTGAATATCAAAAAGTCATCATATTTTTAAAAAGTATTGGTTTTTATTTGCTATGAAAAAGGTGACATGTGGTTGTTTATATTTTTTCTTCCTTGAGGTCTTTTATCACATTAATATTGTTCATTTAATCTAGTAAAGATCACATAAATGAGGTCTCCTCTCTTCCTTCTTACCATCATTTAAAAAAAAAAAAAAAAAAAAAAGGAAGGAAAGAAAGAAACAAACAAAAGCACCACAATTGAAATTTAGGGTTAAATCTAATGTCACATACATATCATAGTTGTGAAAAATACTTATGTTTGTATCTAAATTAATCAACTTTTTAAAAACACCCATTATGTGGGACACACTGTGCCAGGTTAGAGATATGTATAAAATAAATAAATAATCTCTACTGGCAAAGAACAGAAGGAATATAGGACTAAACTATCCAAGCTACTTAAAATTTAGTGCGTTTAGATGAATTTCTAGTCACTTCAGCCTTCTTACAGTTCTGCCTATCTGTCTACACAAGAAATCTATATGGGAAACCCATATGAACAACTCCATTTCTTTGAGAAAGTGCCGCTGCATTCCCTAAGGCAATTTCAGTCAGAAAATAAAATGCTATAGTCTGTAGAAAAATCAAAATTTTTACTTACCATGTTTGTTAAGTTCCAACTGTGTGTCAGGCATTATATAAGACGAGGAATAGAGAAATAAAAATGAAATAGTCTCAGGAATATTTCTAGAAATATTCTGAAGGACAAATTCAGAGGAAAAAGTCTAGAATGAAAAAGATTTTAGAAATCATTTATTCATGAAAATTAATTAAAGGAACTCATGGAATTTAGTCTACAAAAAAGGAAGACCATGACTTTTCTTTAAATATTTGAAGGTCTATCATGTGAAAGAATAATTAAATGTCTTTGATCATCCATTTTTTCTGTAATTTTTATAATATATGTACATCTATATCTATGTTTTTTGAGGACAAATAATATTTTTTCCTTTTTATTCTCAGCATTTAATAAAGTGTTTGACATATAGTAAATGTTTAATAATTCCTTAACAATTGATTCTTTTTTGGTTCCAGAAGTGAACCTTATGGAAGTTTCATGGAGACATATTTCTGTTCACTATAAGAAAGATTTTTCCTAACAATTGGGGCTGTCTGAAGTGGATTGGCTCTTTAGTAAGATAGTGGTCTTTCCCATCATTAGAATTCTTCAGGATGAGCCTGAATGACCACTTGTTAAGAATGATATGATTATTGTTGATTGAGTATAGATTTGATGAGCTAGTCTCTGAGTTCCCTTGCATATTTAAAATTCTGTGATATCAATAACTGAACTAGTAACTGAGTACTCAGTCTTCTTATCATTCCTTTAAAATTGAAGAGAATTAAAAAATTTATATCCCATTTCTTTCATTGTCCTTACTTTCATACTTTTTCAGGTACTAAAGAAGATGGAAAATAGTTATTGGAAAAGAGGACAGAAGGAATGTAATATATTTTTTTTTCTGCTCATTTATATTTACCCATATGTTGGGAAATTCAACAAAATACTATTATTGTCATTCACTTTCTGAAAACCTTAAAGAGAATTAATGTTAACACATTTAAAAGTTCTGGCATTGGGCCTGCATATCTGCTTTCTGAATAATCTCTCTGGGCTCTCCTCCATGCCAGGTTTGTGATGAATCAGTGCCTTGCTGGTGGGTGCCATTTGCTGATAGCAAATTAATTCTACCAGTCTTCAGTCCATGTAGGACAGAGCTGCTGTGCCTCTCAGTACTATTCTTTATATTATTAATGGAGAAATTCAGCATTTACTAAGCCATTTACAATTTTTTTATCCATCAATGACATCTCATAGCCACAAGGAACTGTTAAAGTGCATAGAGACATGTACATGTGCAAATCAAACCTTGGCCACCAAAGGCTAAAGCTACACAGATTAGAAGAATGATGAATCCCTGCTTTTAATTTATGACAGTTCTGGACAGCACTGTTGGCAGCCAACACACAGAATTATTTCACTATCTGCTTCATGATTGAAGTCTCCTGAACAGAGATGCAGTACAAATAAAAGATTTCTAAGCTGTCAGATGACATATTTCACTTTGGATGTGCTGGTTTCTGGGGGTAAAGAAAGGCATTTTCATTGGCTCTATTTTTTTCATGGGATATAATATAAATCATTGGTGAGGAATGAAATCTTTGTCCCAACTTTTGAACCCTAAAAGCACATCTCTCAATTCCATTTTTCTCTTCATAGAAATGTAGAGAAGGGAAATAAAAGTCACACAACATTGAGGAGTTTGATATAACTAATATTGTAGTTTATTATAAAAACAGAAGTATTGCAAAAAGAAACAGAAATATAAATAATAAATAATCAAATGGATTTAAGGTTAATTTCTTCTGTTTTCTCTGCCAAAGATATTTTTCTGCCCATGAAGTAAATTAACCATGTATTATTTTGATAAAAATAAGATAAAAATTATATATATATATAATTAGTAAAATTTTCATGTAGAACAGGTAACAAAGAAAAAGAATCTATAGTACTTGGGCAGGATAGGAGATCATATTAGGATAATTTGAGGTTTTCACATCTGAAAGTATTGCTGCTAAGAGGGAAATATTTTGCTATTGGGGGTGAGGCAAGCTAGAAGAAACATAGAATTTAGCAGGAAACTGAGGTAGCACATATAGCTATACATGTGGCTATATGCACAAACTATACACATGTATCTGTATTCTTATGTATGCATACATATAAAAACATTATTAAACATACTTCCTTAAACCATGCAAAACATGTTTAATGCAATAGAATGATAAAAATAGAACAGAAAAGTTTGAGAACTGTTTCTGCTACAGAAATACCAAATCCTCGTAATTTCATTAAAACATTACTGTGGGTGTATCAAATGAAATAAAATCAAAAAGTCCATTTATGAGTTACAGTCCATCTAACAAACAGTCCAATTACATTTCCATTGCTTATCAACAAACCAGAAGGCTATAAATACTCATTGCATTTAGAAGGTCAATTTTTATGGTTGCATAATTCTTGACTAGCTGCAATCCTCATAGCCATTGTAATGTAAACAGATGAATTAATAGTCTCTGAGCTGCAAGTAAATGTTTGATACAGTAAGAAAAAATACTGAACCAACCCATACTTCATGGAGAAAATTTAAGAGCTTATTCTATATCTTATATCAATCAGAGTGTCTGATCCATGACTGTTATTTGCACCGATATTCATTTAATTTGGAAAAACTACAAGAATTATCTATACAGTTGACATTCTTATGAAATAGATGAGAGAACAATATTGTCTCTTTTGATAAAATAAATGAAAATATAGTCCTTCAAAGAATCGTATGTGCTTAGAAATTATTCAAATATAATATGTCTCAAAATGGGCTGGGTATCAATGATAATGTTTTGGCATCTGGCACACGGATTTGTCATTTTTCTCTGCTTGATTAGATTGGACCACTTATTTTTTGGAGGTGGAACGGCTTAATATCTAATTTTTGCCAACTGAATGTTAGTAGGAGAAGCAGATTTTTAGGGAAAGTTAAAGTTCTGTTTTGAATATATTGAATTTGAAATATCCAGGGCATAGCCAGGTAAAAAGACAAGAAAGCAGTTAAGGATGCTAGCCTGGAGATCAAAGGAGAGATTAGAGCTGATATGTAGATTAAGAAGCCATGAGCATAGAGATGATATGTTAGGAAAACTCAGGAAAGAGACAATACATGGAAAGAGAAGGTAAACTACAATGTCACTACAAGAAGGTGAGAGGTCAAGAACTAATGAAAAGCCTACTGGAGATAGTAATTGGAAAGCCCATATTTACGTTCTAACTCCCTACATAGTTTGAAAATGCTCTTTAGGCTTATTAGTGCTTCACATTTCTACTACAGTGCACCAAATGTTGGCAATGATGACAGTAATGATGAAGGTGGTAATTATATTGATATGAAAACAATGATGATGAACATAGGTTTATTTCTCAAAAATGAAGACACTGAATTTCAAGTTCGAAAGACTTGCATGAAATTAAGAAAATTAATTGAAAAGCATACATTACGTACCTGCTACGTGCCAGCTTTTAAGAATAAAACAAAACAAAACAAAACATTGCTGGTCTAGAAGGAACTTAAATACTATTGACAGAATGTGCACATATATAGGTAAATACATAATAAATTTAAAATATAGCTCAGACCTAATTAGTGTGAATAATGAATTCAGTGACATGGTCACATATGTTGCTATTCATACTGTTTGAAGTTATAAATTTATAAAATATGATAATTGGTTCTAACTCAATAGAAATAGGCATGGGTCATTCCCTTTGGGAATTATATTAGCTCTTTCAATTCACCAGTAAATTATTTAATAAGTTTTAATTTAAAAAATCCCCAATTAATTCTAAGCTAACTTGAAAGGGTTAATGTAATTTTTACAAAGTTTTAGTAGCATAGTCATAATGTATTATTTTTAGTAATAATCAACCTGCATGAACCTTAATCACTCAATTAAGGAGCTGCCTATTTATATCCATTCAGGGAGCAGACTTCTGACAATGTCAGCCAACTCAGAAGAAAAAAAAAATAATAATAACAGTAATAATCTTTAAACATAAAGTAAATTAAAAAGGCTGAGGAAAACCTTTGTCATAAAAGATGAACTTGGAGAGGAGATAAAATACCCTTAAACTCATAGATTAGAGCTTATTAACTTAAATATACTGAACATGTACTGTACACCAAGCATTGAGCCATCAATTTTGGAAACATTTCTCCAAACCATGGTGAAATTTAATAAAGATAACTTTTATATTAATAAATTTGAAGTTATAAGCATGGTTTTATTTTTGTAAATCATACCTTTCTAGAATGAGAAACCAGATATTTATGATACTGCAGCATTTATTTTTCATTTATTATACAGTATCAAAACCTATCTATAATCATACCAATAAGTAATAACATTGAAGGAAAATATTTATCAAGTACAAATTATGAAATATTTAATTATCATCTAACATTTACTATTTTAATCACTAAGTGGATGAGCCTTAAACTATTAATATTTGGAACTTAAGAGTTCAATGGATAGAACTTCCCTGCATTTAAAATACCATGAATTATTATGAGAGAAAAATCAAGCAAATTATTTGGATGAGACTTTAGCTATAAAATAAATAAAATTAGTTGAGACAGAACTTGTATGCCTAGAGTACAATGAAAAGTAATGAGTTTGGATACGTGCTCTCTTTTATTGTGACTTGGTCAACCTCCAGCTCTCTTCATTGAAAGATCTATCCTATTGATCCTTCTGTTGAATCAGGAGTCAAGCAATTACATTGTAAACAAGTCACATTTTCAGCTATCCTTTAAAGAATTCCCTAATAGTAAGCTTATTTTTATCCTATCAGATGATCAGAATGATATATGAACATACTTTCATTTCCTAATGGGCTTAATCCCCTCAGAACTATGTACTTCAATAAAGAATTTACTTTAGGGAAGAGTTCAAATAGAAGCAAAATTAGATCACCTCATTGTTCACTGTGTTTTGGACAGCACAGTAATTCAGTGTTTTCTCTCTCATATATGTACACATGTGTGTATATATGTGTGTGTATATATATATACCTACAGGTATGCATATGGATATGCATTGTTTTCTTAGTTTATTGGTATTTAATTTGCATATTCATTCAATAATACTTCAGTATAAGTGTTAGCAGGGAAGCATTTCAAGACTTCCCAATTCCCTGGACAATTGGGATTTACTTCTGCATTATGGGATGTCTCATAGCCACTTGAATCCAAATTCAGCATTTCTTCCATTATACCTGCTTACTTCAATAAATATTTATTAAGTGTTTATCAAATGAAAAATAATTTGGTGCTTTTAGGTATTAAAGATCAAAAAAATAAAATTGGCATAATATCTGGATTCAGAGACTTATTCTAATTAACTCAGATGGGCAGTAGAATATAGATTCACATACAATATTTAATTCAGTTTTTTTTTCCTGGTGGTTTCATGAAAACCTTATTCTCTCAACAAAATTGCAATTTAATTCAACTCAACAGTCATTTATTGTGTGTATGATGTAGTAGGTACTCTGATTAGGGAAAGGGATAAATAGGAGGGGAAAATGAAAATATACACTGACCTCAAAATTTTATTCTTTAACTCAATAAATTTCTTATGAACAATGATAAACTCTACTGTTTAATTTTAAAAGCTCTTCATTAGATTCATTTCATATCTTTCCCAAGCCTGCATTCTGTAACATGACCAAACAGGCTTTCTTTTTTTTAAAAATATGACAGTCCAATATGATGACTTTGTCTTGGCTATATCCAATAACTTGGATACATTCTCTCTCTACCACTGCCTTATATAACACTATCCTTTGATATGAAGCTCAACCTCCTACATTAAATTTTTTCTTATTGTCTGATTCCCAAATTATTTTTTTACTTAACAGTTCCGAATGCATTTATATTTTAATCTTTATATGTATTCTCTCTGTGTTTGTGTATCTACATCTATCTATCTGAAAGTATTGACAGTGTGGAAACACAGAAATTTGTATATTCTCCCTTAAGAATAATACATTTGTGTGTGGAATATATATATATATATATATATATATATATATATATATATATATATATATTCATACATATATAATACACAATATATTTATATGTATTTACATATATAAATAACTGAATTTATTTTCAAAATTCTTCACTGAATTGCTTTTAAAAAATAAAATGCAACAAACTTTAGTTGCCTCTTTCTAAATACACTTTCTTTCTTCCTAGTATAGATGTTCAGGCCATATACAACATTTTCTGCATATCTTCTTAGCTACACTGAAACTTCAACAAATAAGGAATAGTAACCAAATCATTGTTGACTACAATAACCATGATTTTGTTGTTTCCAATTCTTTTTTACAATACCACTCTTCAGAAATAAGTATTTGACACTTTTCAGAATTCATTGCTTCTGACAGAATTGAAATTGTGTGCCAGTAAAAATGCTGGAAGTTACTTTTTTCAACCTAAGCACAGTAATTGGTATTAAGAAGTTACTTTTCTTATGTTCTTACTAATTCAGGTGCATTTTCATTTGCATTTCCATCGTGTGCTATTTGGGCAAAATAAATCCATAGATATCAAGAGACAAATGGAAGAAAACTTCCAATATGATACACTCATAGGCTTCTTAGATAATATCATGTTACAACAGAAAGACTGAATTGTGACTAAACAACTTTAGACAATTCATTTATTTTCTCTGGGCCTAGGTTTCCTTATCTTCAAGATGAAAAGACTAGTCTGAATGATATGTAGATTCTATGACTTCTGTCTGATCTCAGATTTAAGAATAAGTAGAATTTATCATCTGTAATTGGAGATTTGATCAATGCTAAAAACAAAACAAAACAAAAACAAAACAATAAAACAAAACTTTTCAAATTTCTTGTACTTCCTTCTTACATTGCTTAAAATGTTACCATTAAAGATTTATTTCTAGGGGCAGCTAGGTGGTGCAGTGGATAGAGCACCAGCCCTAAAGTCAGGAGGACCTGAGTTCAAATCTGTTCTCAGATACTTAACACTTCCTAGCTGTGTGAGCCTGGACAAGTCACTTAATCCCAATTGCATCAGGAAAAAAAAAAAAAAAAAAAGATTTATTTCCTTGAACTTAAGGGATCATCTGATTAAAAGTTCTCTTTTAGGGTACAAATACTAATTTAAGAGAATGATATAATTAACTATTAGTTATTAACACAGTGTGAATTATTTGGTAATATCTACTAATATCCAGCTGCTGATGAAATGGGAATTTTGAAGAGGGGGGAACTACAGGAAGAAGTCATTTGGGAGTATGAGACCCAAAAGAAAAATATATATGGGACAACAAATTTATAGCATGAGGACAGCAAACATGTCATCTAAGTATTAAGTGTCAGACAGGGACAGAAATAGTATAAAGCAAGTTAGAAAATACAATGAAGTTCTGGAGCTCAAAAGACATAGAACTCAATAATTTATGCCCCATTTTTTTCCTTTGAATACTTTGTCAGAGCCCAAAATCTAAAGAAAATGCCATGAATGTATAAATGGATAAAAATGCATTTAAAGACTTCCATCCTAGAGAAGGCTTATTTTATTTCTGTTCTTAGGGACTGAAAGACATATGATATGTTTAACCTCTTATCAGGAACAGTTATACAAAGGAGCACTTGAGCCATCCCTAGTTTTGAATGCTTACAGTTATACAAAGGAGCACTTGAGCCATCCCTAGTTTTGAATGCTTCTTAGATTCGGGTTACTTATCACATAATAATAATCTTTCAAAGTCCATGGAAAAGAAGAGTAAAATATTTGATGAGTTCCATATTGATTTTTTGTGGTAGCCATAGTAAAAAATCTCTAAGCCTCTCCCATCTCTGATCCCTTACAAGGATTATGTAGGATACAATGATTCTAAGACTACAAGTAGATTATTTTATGTGTCTCTCAAATAACATGAAAGAAAATCTTGGAAAACAGGATCACTTTCTATAGGTGAACTGTGGCATTAAAATTCAGTTACAATCTTTAAAAGATTTGCAAAATAAAATGGGTTGAGAAACATGCAGATTTAAGACCTCATTCCATTAGAGGTCTGGAACTTTTCCTCTTTTTCAGGCCTCAGAACTTTACCTAACAGAAAATAGATACTTTCATAATCAATGTTTATTGGATTAGGTTATACAAGATAAAAGTTCACCTGTTAGGTACAACTTTCCCAAGGCTATGTTTATATATCGGAAATGAACTCAAGGAATGAGGCTAGTCTCCAAATTTTAAAAAATGCGTCAACTACCCAACTTTTAGGAAAAGTAATATTTTTTTTTTGTATCTCGTCTGTCTTTTTCATTTTACTCTCTGTGTTTCTGAAGTCCTTCCCTACGTAAGTATAGACTGAAAAAAAAAGCCCCAGCATTGTGAGTATAATTCATGTCAATTCATATACACCATATATACTCATGTAGATACATTAAAATATCCACAAATAAGATTAATATAGAGAAATATAAGATATTTTGCTATATTATAATACAATAGCAAATTATCTTACTAGAGTTTTCTAAATTATATGACAATATATACAGAATCAATAGAATAGAATTTTAGTTTTTAGAAAATATATTATAAGATAATTTTATGTTTATATGCATTTGGCTCCAATACTGCTATTTAATTTTTAAAGCATATTATATAAGCCATCTGAAACTTTTTGGAATTTACCTGAGATTGACAAACATTTGATTAATTAATAATTAATCACAAATGATTAATTCATTAATGGTAAAATAATTTTTGACTCAGCTTTATCAATACCTTTTATTCATGATGAGTATTTTCTGGCTATTTTGAAAATCCTAGAATAAATCCCCTAATATTTGTTGATCTAATTGTTATTTATCTGATGTTGGTCTTCCCCTTCTTTAATGGTTCTTTGACATCTAATCTTTATATTAACTTTTGCCTTCTGCAAAATGCTAACTGTATCCATCCTGCCTTGTCCTATATAAGATTTTAAAAAATATTTGATTTAGCATACTCTTGATGTGAAAACTTCTTGCAGCTGGGGGAATTTATTCAATTGATGGAATAGGATTTGCAGAATATGAATCACAGAATAAAAGAGTTAATTCCACACACACACACACAAAAAAAAAAAAAAACCAAAAAAAAAACTAATTCATAGTGTTGTCATTATATCCAAGAAAATTGTGGCTTTATACTTGAATAATTGACTTTAGATGGCTCTCAATTTTGGTAATTTCAATCACTGCCTTGCAAAAGTTCAACAGCAAAAGCTCTTTAAATAATAGTCTTCCTACCTAACTCATTGACAATCCCAATGAATGGGAGATAGTTGAAATTAACAAAGAACTTTCAGGATCTGGATGAAGTGACCTTGGACTTGGAGTCAGAAGACCTATTTCATGAATTAGTTCTAAAACCTGGAAAGATTTATATAAACTGATGCTGAGTGAAGTCTGCTGAAGCAGGAGAACACTGTCCAAAGTGTCAGCAACATTGTGTAATGATCAACTATAAATGACTTAGCTCTTCTCACCAATGCAATGATTTAAGATAATTTCAAAAGATCATCTATCTTAAGAAAATGCTATCCACATCTAGAGAAAAAACTGATGAAATATGAATGCAGTTTGAATCATCCTATTTTCACTTTATTTTTATTTTTTTCCTTTTGTTCTGTTTCTTTTTTTCATGATATGACTAACAGGAGAATGTGTTTTACATTGTAGCACACATATAACCTAAATCAAATTGCTTACTATTTTAGGAAGGGAATAGCAAATGGAGGGGGGAGAAAAATTTGGAAATCAAAATTTTGTTTAGAAAATGAATGCTTCTCTCTTTCTCTCTTTTTTAACTTAATTTTTCTTGAGGGTTTTTATTTTCATTAGAGTGAGAAATTTATGTTTTCTTTCACAACATGACTTTTAGGAAATGTATTGCATAACTTCACATGTGGTTTCTTAATTGTAACTGGGGATAAGGGAGAGAACCTAGAACTCAAAAATTTTAGAAAATAAAATTGTAAAGCTGTCTATATTCGCATGAAAAAAATGCTCTAAATCACTATTGATTAGAATAATATAAATCAAAACAACTCTGAGGTACCACGTCACACCTCTCAGACTGGCTAGGATGACAGGAACAATAATGATAAATTTAGAGGAAATCCCAAGGGAAAAGAACCCATATGTGAAAAAATGTTTATAGTAGCTTTTTTTGTGGTAGCAATGAATTGGAAAATGAATAGATGTTCATCAATTAGGGAATGGCTGAATAGGTTATAGTATATGAAAGTAATGGAACATTATTGTTCTAATTTTAAAAAATAATTAGCTGATTTGAGAAAGTCCTGGAAAGATTTACATGAACTAATGCTAAATGAAACAAGCAGAACCAGGAATACACTGTATGCAGTAACAGCAAGATTATGCAATGATCAATTGTGAAAGATTTGGTTCTCCATGGTTCAGTGAACTCTATTGAGTTCAGCAATCCCAATAAACTTTGGAGGAAAAATGCCATCCGCATCCAGAGGAAGAACTATGGAGATTGAATGTAAGTCAACACATACTATGTTCATGTTTTATTTTGTTCATGTCTTCTGTTTTATTTTGCTCTCGTGGTTTTCCCCCTTTGTTCTATTTTATCTCTCCCCAAATGATTCCTATGGAAATATGTTTCAAAAATGAATGTACATGTATAACCAAAAATAAATAAATACATTTAAAAAAATAAAAAGTCAGTCTCTTTGCTTTGCCTAGAAGATCATGTGATTGGGCAATAGATATCCTACTTAAATGAGAAAAGAGAATGTGATGTAAAGACAGCTAGAGGATCTCAGGGATGTTTTCAATCTTGTCCTGACACCAATGGTTCTTCAGCTTAAATCCTATGACATCTGTAACAACCCATAGAACAATGAAGTGATAGATACATGATAACTATGACTCATCAAGAATGAACTGAAAATAGCACAGTATATTCTTTCTACTGTAGAAGAGAACTTAAGATCATGAAGTTAGAGTGTTAATGTACTTTAAAGAATAGTAAGTCATTTCAGACCTCAAAGAAGTTTAATGACTTTTCCAGGGTCAAACAGCTAATATCTGAGTGCAATTTGAACCTTGTTCTTTATCACACTGAGTCGAACACAGGTCATTATACCACAATGCCCCATAAATATGTTATATTTTAGCTTTATTTCAATCAAAATATATTTGAGTTTTAAAAGTTCCAACATATAAAATGGTCTCTAGTCATCTGGAAATTGAGAATTGATATAATGATCATTTTGGATATCTGAAGGCTTTTTTCCCACTAATGCACAGCTTGATTTCTTACTTCCCTCTACCTTTATTGAAGCTCTCATTTCTTAAGAATGTACAGATTTAACTTAAACTCTTAAATACAAAGTAGAATTGATTAACCAGATATATCTATTTTGTTGCAATGATTTCCAGAATCTCTAATTAAAGAGAATGAGAAAAATGTTTAATATGAGAAACAAAGACCTGCTCTCTACTTCATCAGAATTATTTCCTCATTAAATACAGACTTTAGAAAGGCTACCCAAGTGTAGCCAACTTTTAAAATGAAAAATAAAAATTATCCAGTATTCTAGGAAACACTTAAATTTGTGATTCTTTGCAAGATACTTGGTTTTTGATGTTGCTGTTGTTGTTGTTTTTAATAGTATCTCATTAAGTCAATCTGAAGTTGGCAATGAGGCAGTTATCTCGGACAGTCTGAGGCCATTTCAGAATTTGAAACTATGAGTTGGCAGAGGAAATGCTATATTTCTCCTGCCTCTGCATGGACATTTTGCACAGCTTTTGATAGTCCATTAGAAAGTAAGTACTCTGCTTTAGACCAATGACACACTGTTGTTAAAGTTGAAACATTTAAAAAAAGATTTTCGGTAAAAGTAAGTACCTGTCTAAACAAATAGTAGGATTTCTATCTTATTTTCTGAGGAAGCCTCTTAGAGAAAGGAATCTCAATTCAAGACACAAATCACAGTGGGTTTTTTTTTTTTTTTAAGAACATCTAGATAATTTATATTAATTAAATAGTATCAGTATTGCAGACGTTAGAATGAAAAGAGAAAATGGGGATCTTCTATTCTAATCATTTTTTTGGTATGTGAAGAACCTGAGGCCTATTTAACTTGAATGGCTTATCCTATATGACACCTCAGCTAAAAGATATTAGATTCAACAACCAAATAGCCCCTAATTCTAAATCCAATGAGTTTCATAAATTACTGATAAAATATTATGTACAATTTCACCACCTCATATGGCTTAGTTTTAGGTTTATATGATCTTTAAAAAAATAAATTTAATTAATTTTTTACATATTATCAAACATTTCTTAAAGGTTTACTATCCATAAGATGCTGTTCAAAAGATTAGATTTAAAAATATGTTTAGTCCAAGTGCTACAAAATTTTTTGTTGTTTTCCCAACATTTTTAAAAATATTTTGTAGTCTAGTTAGAAAAACAAAACAAAACTGTAAGACACCAAACTAGTAAGTAATAGTACAATTCCATACTTGGTAAGTACTAGAATAAATGGTGAAAACCCTAAGAGTTTAGAAAGGTAAAATCTATACTGAATAGAAGAGTTAGGAAGAGATGCTACAGAAATTATCATGAGTTGGGCTTTGAAGAATAAATAGGATCTGAATAATGAGAAAAGATACAGGAATACTAAGTTAACAAGGTATATAACATAAAAAGAGCTGATGTAACAGTTCATGTGTTTTGATAAATAGGCAAGCTCTTCATTTTTATAGCTTAAATGCAAATAAACATGCAAATTTTGCAGTTACTATGATTTAGTTCCATAGAGAACATGTAATAAGAACAAAGAACATGAGACCATGCATAAATCTGATTAAAAAAAATAATAAACCTTCAAAGCAAATAAGATAATGAGATTATATATTTATTGAAGGTTGACCTAGATTCCCCAACACTGAGGGAAAAATAAATATTCATATTTTAAAATGTTTTACTGATATCCTATTATTACATCATATGTATTTACACTCCCTACATTTCCCAATTATGTTACATCACCCACATCCACTACCTATTACATCACCTACATTTCTCAATATATTTCTCCCCCTTTCTTTTCCAGTTAACTAAAAAAAAAAAAAAAATCACCAAAAATAAATGATATATGATACATTCCACACCCATATGCTCTCACATCTATCTCCTCCATAGAAACAAACTTGGATATTATAATTACTATATATTTCAAATTTTATAATTTTGTTGTTCATGTGTGGTGCTTTAGTGATTTGCTTTTATGGTTCTTTATACTTGCTCATTTGTGATTTGCTTTTATGGTTCTTTATACTTGCTCATTTGTTATTTTATTATTTCATTTGTGTCTGATTGTGACCTCATTTGGGATTTTCTTGGTAAAGATATTGGTGTAATTTGCCATTTCCTCTTCCAGTTCATTTTACAGATGAGGAGATTGAGATAAACAGGATTGGATGACTTATCCAGAATCATACAACTAATAAGTTTCTGAGGTCAGATTTGAACTCGAGTTTTCCTGATTCCAAATCTGGTGTTCTATCCACTGTATCACTTAGCTGCCTGTATATTCACTTTACCTTGCATGATAACATGTCTTTGCAGAGAAACAGGGAAAGACTTTTGTGAATATCCATATATTAAACATTTTTTTCACATTGATTTGCAAGATTTGGCCATTTTCATTACTCAAACTGCTGAACTAAATATCTAATCATCATCTGAGATTTAGCCAATTATCAGTAATGAAAATTGCAGCAACAGAGTTCATAGTGATTAGAGAAAGAAGAATAGATAGGGCTAGAGAATTTGACACTCCCCAAACTGGCATTATAGATATCATCAAGCTATCTTTTATTAGCCACCTGCTTATGGGAGTTGTTAGTTTTTCCCTCTATTAGCTGGCAAGTTGTTCTGGACAGCAGGAGTACTTCATATTCAACACAGCATTAAATTATGGTTAATTAAATAGTAGATATTTACACCTTAGAACCTCTATTTGATGATAGAAGTAAATGTTATTTGGTTTATATTTTAAGTGTTATCCATGTCTTCATATAAGTCTTAAATGGCATGTCTAATTTTCTGAAATTTCTTGCAATATTTTTAATCTTTTATTTTGTACACACTATTGAACAAATAGGGCAAGGGTTAGAATCTGTGATTTCATTGGTAGAGGGAACTTGTGTGTAAGGAAATTTCCTCCACCAATGAAGATCAGCACTTAACAAGTTAGTGTTAATTGAGTTGCTTAGTAATGACTTAGGAAAATGCACATTCACATATTTAATACACTATGGACCTTATCTAGAATCTTTCTGAATTCTCGTATATCAAATCTTTTCAGATCCCTCCAGTTCCTAGTGGATTCTCTCCTTCCCTCCTTGCTTCCTATACATACATATCTTATATCTATGTCGTATATTTTTATATGTTGGTGTAGACTGTAAACATTTTGTGGGCAGGGGTTATTTTACTTTTATCTTTGTGTCTCTGATACCTGGTGGGCACTTCATAAATGCCTTTTGATTGATTGGATCATTATTTGATATATCATAATGACCTACCTTTTTAATAAATTTCTTCTATTTAAAATCAATTTCAATGAATTTTATCACCTTAAGCTTCATTTAAAGTCGTTCATATCAAAAAATGCTTTCATTCAAAGTTTGATATTAATCCTTTCCTCTAATAATAGTCACTTCTTTGCACTGACATGAATCAGTGAACACTGGTAGTCAGCGCAGCTGCTATAGCAAGGCCGGCTGGCCAACCTTGAAAGTACTATGGCTGCAAGTTGAAATGTGTCATAACACCTCCCTGATTTGATCACCTTTCTCCTGCCACAACCCATATAAGAAAATTCAGCTAACCTTCCCAGTGGAAGCCCTGCAAAGGACGGCCATATGAGGAGTCTCAGCTGAACAATAAAGTCCCAGGTTGGGGTTATTTTTAAAAAATTAAGACCTCTACCAGTTTTATTCTGACAGAATCAGGACATGATGTCATTTATACTTTCTTGCATATTTTTACAAGGCAGCATACAATGACATATGTTTCTTTATATCATTAGGCATTTGAGCTATAAATGAATTATATAGAACCTTTTATAAATGTTAATCGACTTGTGGAACTTGGGCCAATACATTTTTTACTTTTGAACAGAAGTCTTCCATCTAAACATGATGATGTTTCTTCCTTTTATTATGGGAAACACTAAAGTATAGAGTATGTTGTTCTTTGCCCTTCATTCTCAAAGAAGACCATGATATCAGGAACATGATCTCATGACATGCATGAGAATTAGTGCAAGGTCATCTTGCTCACTTTCCCCTCCACAGCCATCTGGTCCAGTGGCAAGATACAGCTCAGGATGACTGGAGATGACCTTGGCTTTTTTAAGCTAAGATGTTCAACAGGTCTCAATTTGACTGAGGCTATACCCATTCAATGATTAAGACTGGGCAGTTACTGAGGCAAAGAATCTCCTCTTTCACTTCCTAAAAAAACAAACAAAAAAAAATCTAAATAAAAAATAAACTTGTGAGGGGAAGCTGCTCAAGGGTTTTGGCCAAAGCAGAAATGATTGCTATTTCCATTCAATCTGAGTCAACCAGGAGACAAACAAGATAGCTAGTTCCAATTCTCATTTTTTGAGTGGACATGTGATTTCACCTGTAACAAATTACTGATAAGAAACTTCTTTTCAATATAGATTCCAACCTGCTCTGCAAATTATTTTTTTTAGAACAGTGCTTAGGGGTTTAAGTGACTTAACTAGGACCACACAATCAAAACATGTCAGAGGCAGGACCGGAACTAGGTAATCACTCTGAAGTCTACCATCTACTTTGTCCTGAGTTAATACCAGGAAATAATGATATAATTCATCATACACCTGGTAATGTTGTAATACAGTAGGGATTCTAGATGCCATGTATTGCTTCAGAATATACATGATTGATATAGGAATAGAGTTATAATGAATACTCTTTCCTAGCTATTTGAATTTTCAAAGATTAATTATGGATAAAAGTCTTCAATGGAGTCCACCTCCATTTATTCCATCCTTCTGGCCAATCAATAATAAATTCAAAAAAACATTCTCATCCTAGGCTATACCAAAGCTTTTTAAATTGGTTCATGATGTCATAGCAGGTCTTGTAACTGAATGTGGGGATTACAAAATTATGATTTATTATCAGTAAATGTTTGATTTTTTTTACCTATTTATATACCCATATATCCAGGGTCACATAAAAAATTTTCAGATGAAAAGTGATCATGAGTGGTAATGTTTAAGAAACTATACAAAGTATACACATACCACAACAAAGAAGCTTCGAGATTTAGGTTAAGAAAATAGTAAACGTAACATGGTTCTAATAAAATCCAACATATGTTTTCCATTCTGACCTGAATCAGACTCTGTCCAAATGGAAACATCTTTAAAATGGGCTATCTTACTGGAATATATTGCTCATCTCTCATTGTATTGTATGGATACATTAGCTCATACAGTGAACAAAAATCTTTTGAGTGGCACCTGGTGCATGGCACTGTGTGTGATAGCTGTTGGAGAAAAGGCACTAGCAAAAAAGTCACAATATCTGTTTCAATGATCAGCACTATCATTTACTGAATTGTGGAACATTGGGCAAAGCACTTAAACTCTCCGAGTTTCATTTTCTTCAAATAAGTCTTCATGAAAGAAATTACATTAGAGTGGACTCGAGAGCTTTGAAAAGCTAGAATTGGAAAGGATCTTCTAAAAGAATGAAAAGCTATGATCAAAGGTTGGCAAACTCAAGATGCATTCCATGAATTTTTTTTTTTTTTTTTTTTTTTTTTTGGTGAAGAAGAGGAGTGAAAGATTAGACTGGAAAGGACAGTAGGAAATAGAATGTGGAAAATACTAATGCAAATTGAGGCACTTGAATCTAAAAACATGCATTTATTAAATACCTATGGTATGCTAAATACTGAGGCTAGAAGGAAAAAAAAATGAAAAAGTTTCTGCCTTCAAGGAGTTTATATTCTATTCAGAAATACTTATAAAATTTAAACAAGAATCTCCATACAATTAAAAAAACAGAGTGATAATTAAACATTATTTCATTTTACAACAAGCACAAATTGGGAGAAATATTTCAAAGTATAGAAGTATATGAGTATTTTTAAAATATAGTGAAAACTGTATAGATTTTACATATAGTGAACATTTTCCCTGCCATTTTTGCTTCAACAAGTCATGTTTCATAGGTCATAGATATAATATTTAGCAGAGCTGTGATTTAAACACTAGTCATTCCAAATGTTCTCTTTCTACTAAACTAGTAATTCAATTTCATTTTTTTAAAGCTGAGGAAACTGGGGTTCAGATATTAAGCAACATGCCCACTTTTAATAATCGTTTAATTTCCTTGAAGATTGAAATGCTCAGCTATTTTGATGCTTTCTTTTATCCATTCCCTCCCCTTTTTCCAGGTTCTTAAATAAATAGGAGACATTTATTCCTAGTAAATCTAAACAAGATTGTGTTATAAATATGTTCAAGCATGATTTAAGCATTAGCAAATAGATCAAACGCATTTTTGTTTAATAGATTTATGTCTAATTAGCCAACCAACAGGAGGTAATGTTAATAGTGCCAGATAACTGAAGTCAATGCCATTTAACAGCATGGGGCTTCAGTATTGGAGAAGTAACCTTGTAGGCATCATTTCATCCAAGACCATGAAGTTCCCTGCAGTGTCAGCACTACAGCATTTAAAATCAGTTAATCATGCTTCCCTTGGGAACTGGACACCTTTCAAAAATGCCTCTGATGATGAGCTATTTGTCCCTGTACTGAGATGATAAATCCTTCCCATAATCAGTAAAACTAAGGCAGAAGATGCTTAATGATACAAATTAGAAAGGAATGTAATAAGCACCTCCTCTCTTTTCAAAGCCTGTTTGCCCATAATTAGCCTGAAATATTTCTGTCCATATCTAAAAGACTCTAGTATTCTTCAAACTAAAATTTACAGAGTCCTGAATCAGCCTCTGCTAGGTGACAGAAGTAAACTCCTTCTTGTATGCCCACTGGGTACAGCTGGACATAAATGAGAAAAATGAGGTCTTCTTTCATTCTTCATCATTTTTGAGGATGCCATTCTTGTGTTGTTACTCCTATTCAATATCTTTAACCCCCACAGTAAGGGCTGGAAGTTGTTCATGTCCAGAAAAAAAGACAAAGTCAACTTCTCCAGACATTGAGTTAAACTAAGAATGGAGTTGTACTTGACAAGTATGTTTTTCAAAGATTTTGTGTCAGAAAGAACCTTAGAAAATATTTAGTCCAATCTTCTTCATTTTGACAAACAAGGGACTAAGGCACAGACTGGTTAAGGCACACATACCTGAAGGCGGGTCTTGTGATTCCAAATCCAATCCCACATCCTCTGTTCCACCATAATATAGGCATCAATTGCACATTTCCCAAGGATATTTAATCTGGTTGTTAAAATAAGAAAAAAAAATAGACTAACATGAATTGCGTATCTCATTAAAAACACCATGTTTTTCAAAGCAAATAAAATAAAATTTAATTAAATGGATACACATGTCTTAGGGGAAAGTATGTGGCACAGTAGATAGAGTGCTAAACTTGGAGTCAGGAAGACTAGTTAAATCTGGTTTCAGACTCTTAGTAGCTGTGTGACTCTAAGCAAGTCATTTTACTCTGTCTCAGTTCTCTCATCTATAAGATGAGCTGGAGAAAGAAATGACAAACCACTTCTATTTCTTTGCCAAGAAATGATTAAAATATAAACAACAAAACAACATATGCATCGATTATATATATTTCCATAATCTATAATTTAAAACTAAGGAACGCATCATGAAATTAAATGAAACCACAACACCATTTCTTGGGAGGAGACATTTGCATATATATTTAGGCATAATACTCATATATTTCGTACATATACCAATTCACTTCAAACTAGAAGAGAAATGTCAATAAGTTAAAAACTATAATTATGCCTAGAAATTATAATTTAAAATGAAATCTAATTCGTTATCAAGATCAAGCAGAAGTGTTTTAAAATTTTACTTTTCAAAATCTATTCTAATCTTTTTTATTTTTTTTCCTTCTGCATAATCCACTTGTAATTAAGGGGATTAGATTACTGTTTATAGTGTTTATTGCTATTTAGATACCTCTTCAGTGTTTGTGGGAAGCCAATCCCACTGATTCACATAGTAGATAATCATAACACCTTTGAAAATTTTGTACATACCAAAGGTGACATTTATTAATATAGAACATACATACCTAGCCTCCCTGGAACACAGTTCAGCAGGAGATGAGGAACTAAGGTCTCTCTATTTGGGAAGTCTTTCTTGAGTCCAATGGCTTGCCTGGTTGTTGGTTATACTGTTTTCATTTATAGCTTTGGTAGATTGTTGATTGTTCCGCAAGCATTTCTCAGCATTATGGAAGCAATGGCAACCCATTTTTGTTTAAAAATTCTTGATAAATTACGGGTACTTTGGGACTGGAACTTAAAGTGGTTGACAAGACCAAAGTGCTAAAATTCAAACATATTGTTCTGAAATTAATAATATAATTCACATTCCTATTTAATACTTCTAAGAATGTTCACAATATTTGGCAAGCTAGAGAATGTTTGTTCCCATTTTACAGAAAAGAAAACTGAATTATAGAAAATTAAACAATTTGTCCATTGTAACATGGCTAGTAATTGACAGGGGTTAAACTCTAGCCATTCATCAAATTTCAATTTTGTTACTTCAGGGAGAACATAATATGAATTATAAGTGCTTTTTCCCCACTATCACCATTCATATTTTGACCAGTCATGATTCATAAATTGGAAAATCCGAGATTATCATATGACTATATAATATGACAATAATTTGTCATATTATATAGTTACCCATAAGCAAAAAATTCAGGATCTAAGAAGGCAGATCACAGAAATATAGAAAAAAATCCAGATTCTAAAAAATGACCAAGAAAGGTCTCCATGGCATAGTTGCTCATTTAGACTGATTTCCATTTGTTCCTTATACAGTTTCTTATCTTTTTCCTCCAGATATGTCCTTTTAGAGGAGTATGTATGTGTGTAGTTATAAGACACAAATATTAAATTGCATTTATGTAAAATTTTAAAATTACAAATCTCATTCCTTTCAAAATACCTTTGAGCTAATAATGCAGATATAATCTCTAATTTAGAAATTGATGTTTAATGTTTAATGATTTGTCCAGTGTCATAAAGATATGAACTCATTTAGGATTTTAGTTATTTCAATTCTTTAAAGTTTTCAAGTGATAAGTCCACAAGGGCAAATAAAGAGTGTCTTGCTCTAATGAAACTGACTTCTAAAATTTTGTTCATAAAAAGACATGATAGAACTAGACCATTTTCCCAAGCAGAAATTTAGAGTTTTAACATTTAAAATGAAGAGAAAGCATGGATTTCCAGATTTCATGAACTTGTGAAATTAAAATAGAAATTAAACCTTATTTTTTAAAATAAATTCAACAACTTATTAATTTTATTTCAATATCAAAAATTATTTTCCTACTTTCTTCCAAAAAAGAGTAAACAAAGTAATTGAATTGTTTAATTCTTCAGGACTGTGGGAGGGAAAAGAAAACAGAATTATATCTAGTACTCTTGTTCATCCTTTGTTTTGAAAGAAATTCAGAGCTAACACCAGGATGATACTCATTTAAGTAACCATAATTTAGAATTAAAGGTTTTTATTTGATCTGTTGATTGAATTTTCAGAATAAAACTTATGCTACCATTGCTGTATTCTTAATTGTAAAAATAGAAAGTTGAGATTTTAAGAAATAATCTTTAAAATACTTCTATAGAAAAAAAAAAAAAAGTGCCTGAGATGGATGAATGTATGTGAGTCAAGGGCTAGAAAAGAGAGAGAAGATAGAGATATAAAGACAAAAACAGAGACAGAGAGAGACAGAGAGGTAGAAAAAAAGTGGGTATGTCAGTCTTTACTCTTGCCTTATACCTTTATAATAGTCTTTTATACCATCAAGTTAAGACAATATTTAATATATCAGTTGGATACTATAGGATTAATGTTCCTTCCCAATAAACCTAATAGAGTTAATGAGTTTTCCTTATAAACCTTACTTTTAGACTGTAATTTGTATTCTACAATAATCTGTTTAATTATAGAGTTAAAGGACTCTATCTGAGCAAATAACACATACAAAGGCCCCTGCAACAAGAGGTCATATTTATACCTTTTTACTTCCCCACCTCCCCCAATTCTGAATAAAACACACATTTACCAGTAATTAAATGTAAAAGATGCCTAAACAATTATCAAATTATTAATTGATGCTAGAATGTTCAAGGTTCATTTAGTCGATCACTTAGATTCTTTTAATTAATCTAGTAACTTAGGATAATGAGTTGCTTATAAAAATCCATGTGAGATTAGCTTCTTTTTTTTCAATGAAAGTATTAAAATATTCAACTATTTTATTATAGAGAGTTTGGATTATAGGTGTGGAATGAAAATATAATTCAAAAATGTTATTCGTCATTTTAAAATGGGTTTGAATGCTTGTGTTTTTCTTGAATATTCATGTTGGTGGAGCAGAGAGCAAAAAAGCACTGTTTTTTAATCAGAAGACTGATTTTTAATACTGACTGACACTTTCTGCCTGTGATATTTTAGACAACCTCTGAACCTCAGTTTCTTCATCTATGAAATGAAGGGTTTGTTCTAACTAAACTGTAGTTTCCCTTACATGCACACACACACACACATATACAAAAAAACAAAAATATACACACATGCACACACAATGGGGTCAGGATTGGTGAGTAGAATATTCATATTAGAAAAGATTTTCCAAGCATTGCATGTTGGAAACACACATCAAAGGATTTTCCCCCCTACAGGGCATAAATGGTTAGCTAACTGGGTAGGAAACACTTTCACATCTTCCCTCCCTCCTTTTCATCTCATCAAGCTCAGCTTTCTGCTGCTAAAGACAGCTAAGGGACAGCTTGGTAGCACAATAGAAAAAGTGTTGGATCTGGAGTCAGGAAGACTCATCTTCCTCATTTAAATCAGTTCTCAGGCACTTATAAACTGTTTGACCTTGGACCATTTGCCTGTTTCTTCATCTGTAAAATGAGCTGGAGAAAGAAATGGCAAACTATGGTAGCATCTTTGCAAAAATAAATAAGTAAGTAAATCCCAAATCTAGTCACAAAGAATTAGACATGACTGAAAACAACTGAACAGTAACAAAATACTTACTGTATGTCGGGCACTGAGTGCTTCTAAGGAACTACTGGAGTTTAATGAGTAGCAAAGTGACTTGGTCAGCTCTGTCCTTGGAGAATTTAACTTTGTTGATCCTATGGAGAATAGTTTGGAGTTGAGAGATTTAAGCAGGGAGAATAATTATGAGGTTATTGTGATAATGTAATCAACAGATGATGAAACAAGGTTATAGCTATATGTGAGTAGTAAAAGAAGACAAAATTTTTTCAGCTGTTGTAACAAAAATTGCAAGTTTTATCTAATACTTTCATATACAGATGACTCCAGGGATGTGAATCTAAGTAGTCAATAGTAGCATCAAAAGAAATAGGAAAATTTAAAGAAGAATTACTTTGAGGGAAAAAAAGAAAATGTAATAAAATTTGCCTTGCAAATCACAGCTTATTCATGAACAAGGAGATGGACTGAAATGGATTTCCCCAGCCTCTAAATGGTTATGCATTGGAGCTCAGTGGGGAGATATAGTAATATCATGTCATGGAAACCCAGTGGGGAAAGAGAATTCAAGAAGTAACAAGTGTTGCATAGAAATCTAAAGAATGAGGACTATGTGAAAGTCATTAGATTTTCTCAATTAAGAGCCATTGTCTTAATTATAGTGATTTGTATAATTTTTCCTCTTCTTTGCCTTTATTCTCCATGGTTGCTAGATGTTTGTTTGGGAAAAATTAGTATTTTGTGCCACATTACTGTGTTTCCATCAATTGCTGGTTGATTTAATAATGAGGTTAATGAGCCAATGACCTTTAAAGTCTTGTCTTGCTCAAAATCTCTTAGTCTATTTAATATAGTAACTGTCTTTTGTATTTTTTTTTGTATCCTCAGTGCTTAGCACTTAGTAGGCACTTAATAGATACCTAATAAAGGTTTATTTATTGATCCTTTGTGGGTCTATAATAGTTCCTATTTATTTTGTAAAAGAGAGTCGGTCAGTTTAGTAGTTACTTTTACTTTTTTGGAGAAAACAGGTAGGTGGTACATGGATAGAGCACTTGAACTGAAATCAAGAACTAAATTCAGATTAGACCCCTGAGTGACTCTGAGCAACTAATTTGACCTCAATCTTCTTCAATTTCATTGTGAATAAAATGGGAATAATAATAACAAAGATTGTTATGAGGATAAAAATGAGATCATATTTGCAAATTGCTTTAAAGTACTATGTAAATGTGAACTATTATTTGCACATAAAACTTTTTTTTCCTTTTCATGAATTTATATTATTTCATATTAGCTTATTTTTTCTATGTTGTATTCCTGTTTCTTATAACCTGCAGAGAAATGCAAGCTTTAAATTCAACATGGTCACTCTCTTCATGGAACTTACAAATACCTAGCATAAGGTAGATACTTAATAAACATTCTTTGATTTTGCATAATTTGAATTTGAATCTAGTAAGAAACTAACGCTTCCTTCTATTTTGTTTAAGGTATGTGGCCATTATATAAAGTGGTCAGATTGTTTCAGAGGCTTTCAATTTAAAAACCAAAATGTTTTATGATAGTCAGGTGCCTTTATTAACAGTAAATATAAATATCATTCCTAGTGCTTGGAATTTCTTTTTTGTTTGTTTGTTTTCTCTATCATTACTAATTTTAAATATTTTAAATGAATAACTCAAATGTTAATCTGATGCCTTCTTAGTATGAGGGGAAAACTCATAAACGAAAAGAAAAGTGCCTATAGAATTGCATCATGAACATAAAAAAATCAAGTAGTGATTGTCCTGAGATTTTGTTTTGTTTTTTATTTTTAATATTTGTTCTCACTATAAATTATGAGTATCTTCAGGAAACTTAGAATATAAGCTCTTTCCAGAGCAACTTTTCAAATTATGGATAAGAACTTGAGATTTTACTAGTAACTAGCAAACCGATGAATTAGTAATAAATTGTCCCTTGACTTATCTGAGGTCAGCACTTCTCTTTCAGCAGATTGCTGTAGTTAATCGCAGTTGTCATTCAAATGACTGTTAGGAGCTGACATATAGCTCTCCATAGTACAGTGGGAACTCATGGGTCTGTGAGTACAGTGCTTTAACAACCAAGTCATTACACAGAACCTTACTTTTTCTTTTATAGCCATGGAGACAGAGTTTGATAGTTCTATACCTTTTATCAAAAAATCAACATTTGTCAAAAAAAAAAAGTTTTTTTTTTTCCTAAATAAAGTTTCCATTTCTTCACTATATTTGAATTGAATTTTTTTTTTGATGTTTGCTTTAAATAGTTCTTATCAAATGTTATGATTTCCTGTTTGGTTAATTGATTGAGGATGAAATTTAATATTATTTGATAGAGTCAACTCTAACCTTTAATATTTCCATTTACCATAATATTCTTTTTGATTATTAGATTAAAAAAAAAGAACCTTTTTTTCTATTGAAATTTTTTTGGATGTTTTTATAGAAGTTCTCTGTTTCTCTGTTCTGCTTTGTTCTCCTTACATAGATGAACTGTTTTGTTTTTGCCTATTTCCAATATTTAATACTATGGTTCCTTGATCTTTAATAAATATCTATTGAGTTGATTAGATTCCTCACATTTATAGACAATTGAGATGAAAGGTAAAGAGCTAAACTTCCTAATGGATGACTCAAAACTTTTTAAAACTCAAACTCTGTTTTTTCTAAATATTGCTTTCATTAAAATTAAATCTGTTTTGTTATTTGTTTTGCTTTCTATCCTTATGGGCCTAATAGTTTATAATGGAATTATTATATTTTGTAGGATTATGATAAAAATCAATGTTGACTGATGGTATTACAATTGACATTTTTAAGGCAGGTTTTGATTTCTAGAATTATTTTTAACATTAGAATCAGTCTGTTATTTGATAGACTATTCCATGCTTTTTCATTGTTATTGGGAACCAGTAAATCAGCTATTCACATCAATATGCAGTAAATAAGAAATCAGAACACTATTAGAGATATTGTGACTTGGAAACTATAGCAGAGAGGGCTTAGATACGCCATTATGTAACTCTGGAAAATAAATGACTCTCTGATGTGGTTACCTTATTTTTAAACTGCAGTTGGAAGATTTTTGGAAGATCCTTCCCAGAAAGTTCAAAATTAATCTGATTCTCCATACCATGTTAAGTGCATCCTTTCCCCCACCTTTTAATTAGTTTTAAGTAACTTCATAGAGTTTATATCTTTTCCCAGACCATATTACCTGCTCTTTGATTCTCTTCCTTATTTCTCCCAAGCAAAACTTGTATCCTTTCTTTGGGATGCTGGACTCTGATAAGTGAGATTTCTTTTTATCTTAACCCAGAACCAGATGAGTAGGCAACTTTGTGACCATTTCCTAAATGTGTGAAAGACCCTCTCCAACCACCCTTTCCAAACTTTAGTTCTCCTTTATGTTCACTTCCATAATTAGGATGTAAAGTCCTTGAAAAGCACAATGTCTTCCTTGCTTATATCTGTATCCTCAGCATTTATTATGGTTCCCAGAACATAGCAAGTGCTTAATAAATACTTTTAAATTAATTAGTTGTTCATTCACCAGGGAGACAATATGATACTGACCGTAGAGGACTGGAGAAGTCAGCATCCCTAGTTCCATGAGTTAATTGAAAACCAGAATATCCAGATAAAGGGCATAAAACAAACAAACAAAAAAAATAGCCAAAGTACTTAACAGCTGTCACATAAATATAAAGACTTGTGAAATAAAATATGTCTTAACTAAAATAATATTTCTTGAAAATGAAGAACAACATTTTTATCTTTATAAATTATTAAAACATCTTAAATTTGAAACTTGATCCTATTTTCAACTAACCCAAGTGGAATATCCTGGGAATAAAGCATTCACCATATGAGGTAAATGAACTCTTCCAGTGCACCAAGGTACCAATTAATGCCCTGGAGGAGGCAAATTACTCAGTGGTATCCTGCTGTCCTACAGGACTGAATTTTCTGCAAATGGTCCAGTGGCTCTCTTATAGAGAGTAGATTACTCCTAATAGGTCTCCATAGGACAAGGTCCAATTTAAAATTGGAAATTAGATTCCATTTGATCGGTGAGCTGTGACATCCCAAATGTGCCATAGAATATTCATGCACAGGAGATCACAAGATATAAAATCTCCTTGAACATGTCTTGGAAATACAATGCACAAATAGAAATACTTGATACTCAGAGTGTATTATATATACCTTGAAAAGTTTATGTGCCTAAGATCTTTATCACTTGGTCATAATCTAGGTACACTTTAGTTTTTCAATATCCTTCTGAAAATGTAAACCTTAATAGAACCAGTATGAAATTCTGGTTTCTCTAAGAATTTTCCATCTAAAATGGATACTTATAAGACAAAAAACAAAATAAACATCTCTTGAATTTTTGTTATTTCAGTCTTCTTATGCTACAATGCTCTGAATGTTTAATATCCCATTTATTTTCAAAATCCATCTGAAAATGAAATAATAGAAGTGTGTGGAAGAGAAAATTATAAGACTTATGTGACAGGATGTGTAACATTGAATAAAGCCCAACTCTCTACATTCCGACCCCAGTGCTGCCTTTTTCCTTCTTCTTTTTTTTAAGAGAGGGAATACTTTTAGATTTTTATCGACACAATATCCTACCCAAATTAAATTTCAAATCCCTGCCCTGCCACTTATTAATGATTAGGTGACTACCTTAGCTTTTCTAGCTCCAGTTTCCTCATCTATAAGCTTAGAAAGTTGAACAAGCTGTCCTTTAAGATCCTTTGCAGTCTGTTGATGATCTTGTTATCCCTTGAACACCTTCCCCTATACATAAAATAGATTGCCCACAAAATAGTGCTTGAATCAGTTGGTATATATGTCACATTTCAGTTTTTTCCTAACATATTGTTTGTTGTGAGAAAGAAGGGAAGGATCCTTTAAGTTTAATAATTTCATCTGGTGTTGCTTATTATATTTGATATAAGCTCTATTGATATTTAAAATTATCTTCATTTACATCATTCTAATTATCATGTTTCTTTATTCTTTATCACTTCATTAATTTCTCCCAAAGTTTCTTTTAATTCTTCATATTTACTTTTTCTTGTGGTCTAAGAATATTCAATTGATTCATACATGGTGATTTTTTTCAACTACTACTCAGCTTTTTGTTTTTTTGTCAACAACAGCTTTTTGTCTTTGCCTTTTGTATTTACTATTAAAATGGAATTGCTGTTATTATTTTTTGTATCTATCATCATGGTTCTGGAGAAGATTTTTGAGTGCCTCTTGGATAGCAAGGGAATTAAATCAGTTTATATTTAAGAAATTCAGGCTATACACCCAAAGGTCGATTACTGAAAGTTAAATACTTTGGCCAATTATAAAAAAAAATAGACTTTATTAGAAAAGACTCACATTGGGAAAGATTAAAGGTAAAAGGAAAAGGGAATAGTAGAGGTTGAAAAGAATAGATAGTGTCATGTAAACAATGAATATGATTTTGGACAGACTTCAAAACATAGTGGAAGATAGAAAAACCTGTTTTGCTATGGTCCAATCACAAAAAACTGGACATGACTGAACAACAATATGAATCATTACACACAGACTTAAATCTCTAAGGGAATTAAAGGACATTCAGTCTAACTAAGTAGAGGCTTCTTGATCATGTTTCAAGGATATTGGAAAATAGTATTCCCCTGTGCTAGTAAAATATTTTCCTAGAAGACTTGTAAGTTTTGTTCTATTGTTGACGCTATATTTTTGTGACAATGATTATTCATAACATAACACCCTCATGGATTGTGAGAGTTATGTGGCTTCACTTGAATTATTTATCTACCAAAAGTAACTGACAGAGTTTATAAACATTAATGCAATGCATTTTAGTGTCTTGTGGAAAATGAATGAAGAGGGTTGTGCTGGGATTGGGGGAAAAGGTTGCTTTTTTTTTTTTTAATTCATGAAAAAAATTGCTCTGCTTCAAATTCAGCAGAATAAGGATTTTCAACAGAGTATTAGTACTGGACCTCAATATAAGTAAACAGATTGCTTCAAAGAAAATATTTTGACATAAACCGGAATATTTTCTATGACCAAATAAATTCTGCCATTGAAGAAATCAATATTTTTTGGAAGAAAACATCTCATTTGCTCACTTACAAGTATATATGTAACATTTCTGCCATGTAGAGATTTTACTTGTTCTTCTTTCCATAACAATGATCTCTGACCACTTTGTATGCACTTTTCATTGAATATATAAAACTTTAGAACTAGAAAGGACCTTAGAGATCATCTAAACCAATCCTACTAACGTTTTACACATGAGGAAATTGACAATAAGAGAGCCTATGTGGCTTAACCAAGGAGAAAGAAGTAATGTCTAGGACTGGAAACCAGGAAATTTGCTACCAATTGAAAATGATTTCCATGATACAGTGTGTCTCCCTTAGCTTAGAGATAAAAGAAAGTCTCTGAATATGTATGTGAAAGTTCTGTGATTCCATAAGAATCAGAGATTTCCTCTGTGAAAATCTCTTTTATCAACCAACTTTGCAGCTTCTCCTTAATTTAACAGATAAGTCTTATTGACTTGCCCCAGGTTAAACTTGAATCCCTCAGAGGTAGGAATTCAACCTCATCTTCAAGACTCAAATTCCAGCAATGACTGAAGACATTTTAATGTAAATAACATTTGTGTTGATTGACAGTTTCATTAAAGAAACACTTTTTAATGGGCTACTGAGTCAGAGATTATGGTGAAATTAATATTTTGAAAACTGCATCTTTTGTCTTCTATGTAAAAGGTTCAGATGATAATGTAAATGATCAAACTTGCTTCTTATGAGAATTCAAAATGTGAACTTTAATTAGGTGGTAGGAAAGAATTTAGTGACCTTGTAATTCACTGAATCATAATGCTGAGATGATGGGAGTTGATTGTATAACAAGGAAGTTAGTTATAAAGGAAAATTATTTCTTCATTGATTTTATGCAGTATTTTCCCATTGCTTTTGCCCATATATGTTCTACAGTAGCTCAATGAAAGTAGCAAATTAGATGACATTTTATCACCTTTTTTTTAAAAACAAATTTGATTAGGAAAAAATTGCTTCCACACACTGGCAATTTCCAAAAGGGTACAAGCTGCATAAAATATTTCTTCCCATATAATAAAGTCTTAGCTCCTTTAACATGATTTTTTTCCCTAAATACAATAGCTGTCTCAGCTTACAAGGTTATTACTCTAAAGTACTAAAAGGGTTTATTTTATTTCATGTTCTAGCAAAACTATATATTTTTAATATTAAATCTTATTATCTATTGCATACTTTTCATTCTACGGTTGTAAATGTGACATCTTGAAATATTATTTGTTTGCTGAAGATAATTAGATTCTCTAACTTCAAAAGCATAAAGAACAAATATTCTTGCCCTTAATCCCTGGTTTCCATGTGCCGAAAATGCATCTTACTTCATTAAAAAAATAAAATTATTTATATGTTTTTATAACAACTTATATCAAGGCTTATGCGCCTCTCAGATAAAATATGTTTCAAGTTGCTGAAGGTTTCGGGATTCACTTCATTCCTTACAAATAGGCACTAAGCATGTGTTATCACAGTGTAACACATGCCTGGTGTGTTTCATTGCTCAGTTAAATCATACAATCAACTGGTTCTTCACATTGGAAAGTCTCTTGGGCCAGAGCCAATCCCTTTCCTAAGGTTGACATCAGCTGTGAAAAAGGGTCTATTAGTTCAATAAATCAGTTTTACATCAAAGGAACTCTTTTCACAAGAAGTAGGAGTGGGAGGAAGCTTACAAAAGAAATATGTTTGAATGTGTCAAAAAATAAACATAAGTCTTGAAATGAATTAATCATCCCCACATAGTACTTATTAAGTCTTTAGATGTGCCCTTTTCTCTGCTTGGTGTCTGGAGAGTAGACCCCCTGATTGGACTCAGTGTCAGAGTTCTCGAGACTCACAAATCTGTTGTGTTCTACTAGTAGCTCAATCACTGATACCCTGTGTTTATGGGTATGACATATATTTTTGATTCTCTGTTAATAATATCATTTAACTGAATAAGTTTGACTCAAAGAGAGAGTTCATAAACGGGAGCTATAAAACCTAATGAAAATAGAAAGTGATTGTATACTCAATGCTAAATAGAATTCTTCAGTTATACACTGGTGCCATTTAGGACACTTAGAGCTCAGTATCTCATCTTAGGATAATTTCTCTGCAATATCCACCTGGACACCTGTAAATAACCTGTAATAATAATAACTTGTGGTTTGTTTTGTTGCGGTCACTTTTGGAGGCAGTTGTGATCAAGTGACTTGCCTGGAGTCAAATTGTTTGTATGTGGGGTCAAACAACTTGTATGCATCTGAGACCAGATTTGAATTCTGGTCTTCCTGATTCCAATGCTTGTGCTCTCTTTTCATTGTACCATTTAGCTCCCCAAAAATTTGCTAACAGTCATTCTGTTAGCAATCATGTGTTGTATATGTCCTATGTGGTAGATACTCTTTTAAGTCAGCTATGAGGATATAATAAAAGGCAAAAATAGGCCCTGCCTTCAAGAAACATAAGATGAAAATAATGAGATACCAATGATAATGTTATGCCACAGTTCTCAGTTTCCATAATTATCCTGACCCAGTCCTGACTCGGTTTCGCTGCTTCTCTGTACTGCAGAGCCTCCCCTCCCGCTTTATCAGAATATTTGATAAAAATAAAGATCTTATGTTTTAGAATATCAGAATGCCTCTCCCCATCCCAAGCTACCAGAATGTCAGATACTGTCTTATCAAGATGCCTCTCCCCATCTCCAGAGTTCCTCCCCCCATGCTTCCCCTCACCCTGTCAGAACCGGATTGTCAGAGCACCCTGACTCCGACCCTGCCTCAATCTATCCCCTGAGTCTAAGCCATGCATAAATATGTCATTGAGAACTCTCATTGTTTGCTGCATTTTTGGAGACAATAGTCCATTCAGCCCTGGGACCAAACCATGGATCCATTTGATCCCAGTATATCTCTCCATTAAATGAAATATTAAATACTCTCTAATCTCTATCTTGCCTCAATTTCTCCGGCATTACAATAATAGAGCCATAAGAACTGAAATTTGTATAACTCTGACTATGCAGATATCATTTGAGCTTTCCCAAAATGCTGCAAAAATAAGTCATATTTCAATCACTTCAGTAGGATAAATTGCATATTGTGGAAATCCTATTTGTGTATACATATACACAATCTTTTATTCTGTAACTCTGGATCTTTTATTCTGTAACTCTGGATATTTAAAATTTTCTTTAAAGTTCAGTTTGATAGATTCAGCTATTCCCCCCATGCACACACACACACACACAGATTATCAATGGAATGAAAAATGAAAAAATATACAGTGATCACTGTATATCATATGACTCCATATCTATTTGCATAAGGTATTATTTGACTATACAATATTATTATTACTTAGTCCAGATAATTTCTACAAAATTACCAAAAAAGCCCTTATAGTTACTATCAGTGCTAAAAAAGCATTAAGTAAAGGTAGAATGGAAATCTGACCAAATGTACCCATTTAGCTGAATGAGATGAGGTGAGATCTCTCAGGACAGTTGTGAAAATCAAGTAAGGCTTCATCTACTTAAGAGTTGGACTAGGCCAGAAGGTCTTTGAGCATTGATTCAGGGGCATATTTAAGTCCCTTTCCTGACATGACATCATTTTCTCCCTATTTCAATTAAATATGGGCAACTATGTACTTATTGATCAAGTTCAATTTCTTGGGTAGTTGCTACGTGTAAAATGTAAGACCCTCAGCCAATGAGGATGAGAGTCAGTGGTGGGAGGGCTGTTTGCGTTAGGGATTTAAGTGTCAAACCTGAAAGGTGCTTCCTCCCTTCAATTGCCTGCTCCATGGGTGGGACACCTGATCTCTCAAGAAAGTACAATAAACTTTTGTTTTGCTCCTAGAGATCTCTCCAGCTTTTTTTTTTTTTTTTTTTAATGGTGACCCCTCACCATTTCTGAGCCACACTTAGCAAATAATTAATTGTTTGATTTTTGTTGGAAAACAAGCAAAAAACACTTCTCTCTCTTAGGGAGAAAGACAAACTTTAATTAAACAGGAAAAAGAAGTTAGTCCACTTTCAAAAAAACTAATTCTCCTGGTGAGTTGTACCAACAAATTCCATTCCTAACTAGTAGTTGAGATTGTGTTAGCTATTCATCAATTCTCTTCAAAATAAGCATTCTCTTTTTCATAAGAGAGATAAGAATTCTATGATAAAACTTGCTATGTTTTGTCAAATATGACCACTTTGTCAATTTTTTGGTGGTTTTATTTGTTACAAAGAAATGTATATGTTTGGGGTGGGGGGAATAAGAGTGATCGATAAAATATATCAACAAAATTTTATTTTAATTTTAATACACTAAAACAGGATTCTGTGCCAGATGTAAAAATTTAATAAGGTAGAGTATCCTTAAGGACAGAGTCATGCTTTCAATGTTAGGAAAGCTCTTTTAGTTTGTCTTTTTGATGTGTTATAAAGATAAGGAAAAAATAGTGAAACAAATAGCAAAATGGCCTGTTGAAATCAACCCAAACTTTGCATTTTGCTTTCCATATACAGATTCCCTGAAGTAATGTTCTTTTTAAACCATTGCTATTTAGACATCACATATACCAAGTCAACAACACAATAAATGAAAACCTCCAATAGAGATGTCACCAAGAGAGATGCATGCATGTAAGGAAACACCCTTGATATCATAAGATGAAGTCTGTGAAGTGCTTGGGATGGAAGCTCACATCCATATTTTTTGTGGGTGTATGTAAGCAGCTTGTCCATCTATCTAGGGCTACATCTGTCTAGAAGATACTTTACATCATTTATTTATCTGTAAAGAGACAGTCTGAAGTCAGAGGCGATCTTCATTTTAGTCAGGTACTGAATGTAAGAATTCTGAAAAGCAATTTGGGACCAAGATACATTTTTTTTTTTCTCAGAAAGAAGCTGTACTTAACAGGGATCTGGAGTATAGCAACTCAAATCTAGTTTTGCAGAATGAGATGAAATTCACAGCACAGCCCCCAGTGAATTCTCAAACACAGATGTCAAGATTTTTGTATGGTTAAATTGTATACCCAAATCGGATGTTTCCTTCTTTCATCGTATAACTCAGTAGTCAACTTTCAAATAGACATCTGAACATTAGTAGTGTCAAATATTTAATCCGTGATAGTGTTGTATCATTACCCAATATATTTCAATCTTTTGGTCATTAAATATGGGGCAGCTAATGGCACAGTAGTAGAGTGCCAGGCCTGCAGTCAAGGACACTTATCTCTAAGTTCAAATTTGACTTCAAAAACTTACAAGCTATTTTACCTTGACAAGTCACTTAGCTCTGTTGCCTCAGTTTCCTCATATGTAAAATAAGATGGGAAGGAATATGACAAATCATTGCAGCCAACTAAACCCCAAATCAGGTCATGAGGTATTGGACACAACTGAAAAAGAGTCATGTCTAAAATGCAAATTGCCTTTGTCACCCATCTCTGTTAACACAGATTGTTAATTTGATATATCAGTTTACTTCCACACTCCTTAATTCTTTTCAACAAATAGGTATTAAGCACCTACAATGTGCTAGGTACTGAAGTAGGTGCTGGAGATACTATACAGTAATAAAAGTGAAACATTACTGAAATAAACAACTTCATTCATTTGGCCAAAGGCATATTTTAGAGATAAGTAAAATGATTTGTCTAGAATAAAATCTAGAATATTAACAACTTCCAATAACTTTATGGCCAAATTTTCATTACTATCTGTCTTTTTCCATTTCTGAGTAGTTTTATTTATACTCAGGCCCAATGAAATCTTAAATCCATAGGCACAGGTTTTATGGGATCATATTTTACTATTAGAAGTATAGAATGAGGAAAGGATTTACGTACATTAGAATATGTCAGCAATGACCCTGTATAATAATATGAAAATGATTCTGTTCTTTGTCACTTTTACTTCATGAGACAATTGATTCTTGCTACAAGTCTGTTAGCTTATTCCAAAGCCATATGGCTATGAAAGTCAGTCTAAACTGCTTTTTAATCATATCATTTGCCTTGTTTCAACAGAAAATAAAACAGTTCTTTTTCTTCCTTAAAGGCTTTTGAATAAGTTCTTATGAACATCTCCATACTCCTAATACAGCAAAAACAAAAAGAAAAATGGCTTTAAAAAATTCAGAAATGTATTCATTCCCTCAGCTCATTATCATATGCCAAGAACAATAATTACTCAAGCATTGGATCATTAACTTTGTCTTCCAGGGCATTTAAGTAAAACTGTTTATTTAGCAAATATTCAAAAACTTTTGCCAAATTCAATTAGCTATTATTAAGTACCTACTGTCTATAAAGCACTTTGCTTTTAAAGTGCTAACCTCAGAAAAAATTTATACACTGGAAAACAGTCCTTTTCCTCAGTATAGCTGTAGTCTTTGGATTTAATAAATGATATCATTTAAATTGTAAATGATTTACCTCAAAATAATTGTTTGAGTCCATTCTTTTAAGGCATAAAACATATAAATATATTATCCACTTTAATGAGAGGCAAGGAAGAAAAAAATGTCACTTATAGTTTAGATTCATAGATTCTGGTCTGTAAGATTCTCCAAAATTTTATGCTACTTTACCTTACCTTATCAATACTTTGGGATTACCTCACTCAATCTTCTAGTCAAATTGGACTACTCGTAATTCCACATTCAATTCCTGCACTGTTTCAACATCATACCTTTGCTTATATTTTTTGGGAATTTGGAATATCTTTTCCCTAATGTCTTATTCTTAACTCCCTTTTGGAATCTTATATTCAAAGATTTGCTAAAATGCTAGCTCTTCCATGAAATTTTTCATGATGTCTCCACTAAGAAATTAACTTTATAGGTATCCACCTAATTTTTATTACCTCCAGGGAAAATAAGTAAAAGCTAGTCCTGATTTAAATCCAGTTGGTTTATCTTGACACCATTTAAAAAGTCATCTCTGGATAATAGTGATTTTCCAGTAGATTCTGCCTCTTCAATTCCCACAAGCTGCTCTAAAGCCTTTAGGCTTCCTAGAATTTCTATTAAGATTCTACATACCCCAGTAATAGTTTCCATCTTATGCTTATTCACTTTCTTTGTTAATACCCACAACAGCTTTGATTATTCTTCCTCTTCATTGGAACCTTGCAGGAGCTGGCAAGGAAGGAATTTTGAGGTTCCCTGAGGCTTAGCTCTTAGCAAGTATCTTTTAAAATAAAATGCTTTTCACCCCAGCCTTCAGGGATGCTACAGCTGGCACATTTTAGAGACAGAGATAATGCTTAGAATGGCACCCTGAATGTCAGTATTCATCCAAAAGGTTGCAAGTAGAAAATGATACAGCAACAAAATTAGAGGACCTTTGTGACTGCAAGTCAGTAGGTCCAGATTACCCACCTTCTGGTGTTATTGTAATGGTCAGATGTGATTAGTCAGTCTCAGTAAATACCCTGGAAATATTCTGGAGGATTCAGTGTATTGCGTGATTGGAGAAAGGTGAATGCAGTGTGTGTGTGTGTAAGAGAGAGAGAGAGAGAGAGAGAGAGAAGAGAGAGAGAGAGAGAGAGAGAGAGAAGAGAGAGAGAGAGAGAGAGAGAGAGAGAGAGAGAGAGAGAGAGACAGAGAGACAGAGAGACAGAGAGACAGAGACGGAGAAAGAGAGACAGAGAGAGAGAGAGAAAGAGAGAGAGAGAGAGAGAGAGAGAAAGAGAGAGAGAGAGAGACAGAGAGAGATGGAGAGAGAGAGAGAAAGAGAGAGAGAGAGAGAGAGGAGAGAGAGAGAGAGAGAGAGAGAAAGAGAGAGAGAGAGAGAGAGACAGAGAAAGAGTAATAGGGGGGGCACGCATGAAAGGAAGGAGGGAGGAAGGGAGAAGACAAAAAACGAGGAGGAGAAAAAGGAATAGGGAAAGAAAGGAAGGGAGGAAAGGAAGGGGATTGAATGACAGGTCAGGTCATCACACCTAATTTTCTTTTATGACAAAGATTTTCCATCATAAGATAATCATTTTCATCCAAGTTTTTTTTTAAGTATTTAACAAAGTGTCTTATGCTATCATTTTAGGAAAAAAAATAAGGAATGTGGGGGCAAAAATTAGAAGCATTGCATGGATTTAAAACTGATTGAATGACTAGTACCCAATAGTAGTCGCTAATAGTTTACTATTAACCTAGAAAGAAGTCCATGTTGCATTATTCAGGGAATCTCTTTTTGACCCTGTGTTTATTTTTTTTAAGTCAGAGATTTGTATAAAGTCATAAATAAAATGTTTAGCAACTTTATGTTAAGGACCATACCTGGGTGAAGGAGCAGGTCAATCCTCCGAGAGCTTCCACAGCTGTGGATTGTGACACTTGAGGGAGTTGCAGGGCAGCCTTTGCTGACACAGGTGTTGCTTGTGGACTAGGAATGAGGTAAATTGGAGGCAGAGGGAAGAGGGGAGAGGTCAGACAACTCAACGGCCTCTCAGTCAGAGAGGTCAGAGAACAGCAACTGCCTCTAGAATGGCTAATTAACATGTTGCATGACAAAATCATGATTTAAAAATATCATATTAAGCTAGAATATTAGAATCTAATGAGTTTACATATAATAGCATTAAGTGAAGTCTTTTAAACTATATTTAAAAAATCTTCCTCACAACATTAGGTAAGACTAACATCATACACACATACACACTGAACCATAAAATACATAGTTCCAAGTTTTAGTTCTTTCTCTAGAAGTAGATAGTATTTTCCTTCATTACTGATCTGAATGTTCACATTACAGCTTAGCAATCCACAGTTACTCTTTGAACAGGATTGTGGTTATTTTACATAGTGTTTTCTTAGTTCTGCTCATTTTACTCTGCATTTCGTGCAAGTCTCTCCATGTATTTTTTTCTAAAGTGAACCTGCTAATCATTTCTTACAGGATATTCGTATTCATCACAATCATATACCACAACTTAGCCATTCCACAATTGAAGGGCATCTCCTTTCTTTTCAATTCTTGATTCAACAATGATTTCTTTGGGTCATTGAACCACTGAGAAGAACCAAGTCTTTCATAGTTGATCATCGTACATTCTTGCTGTTATTGTGTACAATGTATTCCTGGTTCTGCTTGTTTCGCTCAGCATCAGTTCATGTAAATCTTTCCAGGCCTTTCTAAATTCAGCTTGTTCATCATTTTTTAAAGAACAATAATATTCCATTATCTTCATATACCACAACTTGTTCAGCTATTTTCCATGTTCCCCAAATGAGCATCTACTCATTTTCCAATTCTTTGCCACAAAAAAGTAAAGACAAAGAAAATTAAAAACTCATTGCAATTTATATACGTCTTATTAAATCTGGAGAATTTTCTTTATTTGTGATGATATTTTAAGGTTATTGGTAACCTGGAAAATAAATAGAATTTTAGGATTGATTCCTTGAAATTAAAGGTATTTCAAAATGGAAATAACAGCATTGGGTTACACAAGCAAATTGTCCCTTACTAAGAATTTTGAAGCAAAATCTGGTCATTTTTAAAGTCTATTCCAGATGTAAGGTTCTGTCAGTAGAGAATATCTTAATGTAGGAATCCAATATTAATTGTTTTTTATGTAATATTAATGGTGCAAATCATTGTCTTTGTAACAACCTGTGAAGTAGATAATATGATATGCTTTCCCCATTTTATAAATATGAAGAAAACTTGAAGTCTGAAAAGTTAAATGACATGCCTATGGTTACAAAACTAAAAAATATTTTGAAATGAGATTTGAACAGTACATGGTAAGGCATAAACTTGCAAAATTCCTGCCTCTAACTCAGCTGTTCTTCATATAGGTTCATTGTTTCCTGTTAAATTTTACACACACACATGTATGTACATATATATTATTTCACTTAATATTTCCCAATTACATGTAAAAAATTCTAGCAAATTTTATGAAATATTGGGTTTTAAGTTCTCTACTTCTCCCTGAGAAAAGAAGCAAATTGTTTTTAATCATACAAAAGAAGTCATGCAAAACATATTTCCATATTAGCCATATTGAAAAAAAGAAAAGAGACAAAAATTATGCAAGAAAAACAATTATTTTGTAAAGTATGATTTAATCTTTATTCAGATTTTATCAGTTCTCTTTCTGGAGATGGATAGCATCTTTCATGATGGATCCTTTGGAAATATCTTAGGCCATTGTTTTGATCTGAGTTGCTAAGTTTTTTGTAGTTAACCATCCTTTCAAGATTGCTACTACTGTGAGCTATATTCTCCTGCTTCTGCTCACTTCATAGTGCATAAATTCATTTAAGCCCAACCAATTTTTTTTTTCCTGAAACCATCCTACACATCATTTCTTATGACATGATAGTACACAATCACAATCATAAAGGACAATTTCCTCAGTCATTACTCAATTGATTAGCTTTCCTTCAATTTCCAATTTTTTTATATTGTAAAAAGAGTTGCTATAAATATTTTTTGTACACATTGATCCTTTTTCCTTTTTTTTTTTTTCGGATCTCTTTGTGATACATACCTATCTGTGATATTACTGAGTATGCCAAATTGTTCTCCTGAATAGTTGGATAACTCGATAACTCTACCAAATGTGTTTTAGTATCCCAATTTTTACATATCTCTTCTAGCATAAGTCCTTTTCCTCTTTTGTCATTAGCCAATATGATAAGTATGTGATAATATCATAAAATTATTTTAATTTGCATTTTTCTTATCAGTTGTGACTTGGAGCAATTTTTTTTTTTTTTGGTGTGACTATTGATAGCTTTGATTTCTTCTGAAAAGTGACTTTTCATATTTTTTCTTTATTTATCAACTGGGAAATTTTTTTCTGAATTTTGCTTAGCTATATGTATAAAAATCTCATCAGTAAAATTTGCTGTAAAATTTCTCCCTAGGTCTCAGTTTTCTTTCCAATTGTAGCTGCATTAGTTTTATTTGTATAAAAGATTTAAAAAAAAAAACTTGTAATCAAAATGATCTATTTTACTTTTTACAATCATTTCTCTTGTTTGTTTCTTCCCTTATTCATAGTTATAAAAAATAAAAAAGTTGTTTTCCCATGTTTTTCTTATTTATTCATGATATCACCATGTCTCTGTTGATTATGTTGATTATGATTTGGACACTTTTTCTGTTCCTAGTTTCCATCAAATTGCCTTCAAGTTTTGCAAGAAATTTTTGTCAAGTAGTAAGTTCAAATATTTGAGCTCTCAAAGTCTGAATATGTGGATTTTCCAACAGTAGATTATTATGGATGATTACTACTATGTAATAATATTTTATTTTACTGATTCACAAGTGTATTTCTTAGTCAATAGCAGATTGCTTTGATGACTAATACTTTGTAATGTAATTTTAAAATCTATTCCGATTAGGCATCTTTTCTTCAAGTTTATTTTCCATGATTATCTGGATAATTTTGACCTGTTATTCTTCCAAATTAATTTTCTCATTATTTTTAGCTCTATAATTTTTTTTTGGTATTTTCATTGTTATGATCCTCCACAAATAAATTAACCTAGGTTAAATTATCATTTTTGTTATATCAGCTCCCTCTATTGATGAATAATTAATATATCTTTGTCCAAATCCCTGGCTTTATCTCAGTAGGTAGACTCCCAAGTGTTTTATATTACCTGTAATTATTTTAAATAGATTTTCTCTATTTCATACCGCTTAACTTTGGTAGCAGTATATAGAAATGCTAGCATTTTATGTGAGTTAATTTTATATCCTGCAATTTTGCTGGAGTTAATGTTTCAACTAATTTTGGGTTTTTATTAGTTGATTCTCTAGAGTTCTCTGATTATAGCATCATACCATTTGCAAAGAGTGATGGGTTTATTTCCTCACTGCCTATTATTTGTTAATTTAGTCTTGTTGCTATAGCTAGTATTTCTAGTGCAATATTGAGTAAGAGTGATGATAATGGAAATCACCAATCTTACTAGGAAAATTTCAAATTTCCCATTAATCCATTAATGATAATGTTTATTATTAATTTTGGATAGTTTTAGACATTATAGTTTTAAAACTATATTTAGTTTTAGATACTACCATTACTCCATTAATACATATATTTTCTAGTGTTATTAATAGGAATAGGTGCTATATTTTGTCAAAGGCTTTATCTGCATTTATTGATATAATCACATGCTTTTATTTTTGGTATTCAAATTGTCAATAATGCTTATAATTTTCCTAATATTGAATCAGTCCAACATTCCTGTTATAAATCCCATGTGGGCAAAATGTATGATTTTTGAGATCTATTGCTATATTCTTGAATTAAGATTCATTAGGGAAATTTATCATTCATATTTGTTCTCTGTTTTTGTTCTCCACAGTTTACTTATCAAAATCATATTTGTTTCATAAAATGAATTCTGTAGAACTCCTTTTTTACCTATTTTCCAAATAAATTAGGTATCATCGAGGGTCCTTAAATGTTTGACATAATTCATTTAAAAATCCATGTAGTCTTGAGAATATTTTCTTAGGGAACTCATTGATGGCTTGCTTAGTTTTTTTTTTTTTTTTTTTTTTTTTTGTAAAATAAGATTATTTGTATGTTCTGTTTCATCTTCTGTTAATCTGGACGTTTATTTTTTTCCCAAAATATTTATTTATTTTATTTAGATTTTTAGTTCTCTGATTATAGCCTATAATTGATCAAAATAACTCTGTTGCTTTAATTTCATCCTCATTAGCATTTCATTCACCCTTTCTTTTTTTGATAATAATTATTTGGCATAGCAATTTGTTTAGTTAAATTAACTACGGTTTATCTATTTCATTGATATTTTTCATTAATAGTTGCTAATTTTATTTCCTATCTCAAGGTTTTATAATTTTCATTTTACTAATATATCCTTTGATTTTCAGAATTTCTATTTTGGTATTAAATTGAGGATTGTTATTTTGTCTTTTTCTAGTTCTTTTTTTGGTTGTGTACAATTAATTTATCTGGTTTTTGTCTCTTTTATTAATTTACACATTCAGAAATGTAAAATTTCCTCTAAGAACTGTTTTGGTTACATCCCACAAATTTTGAAATTTTATCTCATCGTTAACTTCTTTAATGAACTTGATTATGTCTCTAATTTTTTCTTTGATCTATCATTATTTAAGATTTGATTGTTTAGTTTACCATTAATATTTAAATTATGTTTCTATGACCCATTATTCAATGTATTTTATTACATTATAGTCTGCAAATGGTGCATTTAATATTTCTGCTTTTCTGCATTTGGTTATTTTTCACTTGGTTGTTTCTGCTTTTGGTTCTGCATTTTTATGCATTAACAATGGTCAATTTTAGAATGTCTTCTAAAGTTCTTTATTATCATTCACTTTTTTCCCCCCAGAGGGGTTTTTTTTTTTTTTATCATAGCAAACTTTTCTATGAGTCTAGTCATTTCCTAATCTTTTTCAAATTCATTTGGTTATATTTATCTACCTCTGAGGTAAGAAAGTTGAGATCTCCCAAGAATAGAGTTTTACTATTTTCTTCTATAATTCATTTAAATTTTCCTTTAAAAATATGAATGCTATGCTATTTGTAGCATACATATTTATATAGTTATTGCTTTATTGTCTGTTTTTGGTATTCCAAAATATTTGAGTATCTTCTTTCTGGCTGCCTTAAGTATTTTCTCTTTGACATGAAAACTGTAAAATTTGGCAATAAAATTTCTGGCAGTTTTCACTTTGGGATCTTTCAGGTGGTAATTGGTACATTCTTGCAAATTCTCTTTTACCTTCTATTTCTAGGACACTGGGGACAACTTGATAATTTTTTTTTGAAATATCATGTCTAATTACTTTTTTATCATGATTTTGAAATAGTACAATAATTATTATATCAGCCAGGATTGTTATTTTTCTGAACAGATATTTTACATTTTTATTTATATTTTCATTCTTTTGGCATTGTTTTATTATTTCTTGAGGCCACTGGCTTTTATTTGCCCAGTTCTAATTTTTAAAAGATGCTTATCTTCAGTGACTTTTTGTACCTTTTTCTGTTTGGCCAATTCTGTTCCTTAACATGTCATTTTCTTCAATATTTCCATGCCTTTCACCCGACTGTTAATTTTTCGTAATATTCTTTCTCTGATTTCATTTATTTGCATAATTTTCCCTCTACAACTCATTTGATTTTGAACATCATTTTTTATCTCAGGAATTTTTTCTTGGGTTTGTGTCCTATTCATTTTTTTTCTTTGAGTATTTACTTGTAACTGTTTTGACTTTATTGTCTTTTTCTGAATTTGTAGATTGATCTTTCCTGTCATTATACTCACTTTTTAAAGATCAGATTCTTTTTGTTGTTGTTGTTGTTGTTGTTGTTGTTGCTTTTATTTTTTTTTCTACCCTATTATGTTAGGCTCAGTTTCCAGCACAGAAAGTAGAGGCATTATCTTAAGTTCCAAGCTTTTTTTTTTTTTTTTTTTCATGGTTTCAGAGTTCTGGATAATCGGAAGTTTTCAGTGCTTCCAAGGCAGTGTGGTCTGGGAAGAAGGGTGGTCATTGCTTTTCTTGTCTTCATTCTGGTCCTAACCCAGAAAAGCCCTCTCCTTAAAAAAGGAAATGACACAGGGTTCCTGATCCCTTGTGACCAAAAATGAGAATGCCCCTAGAACTTCTGCTCAAGTATGAACCAGAATTGGATAGTGTCAGTGGAGTTACCACATTCACTTCCTGTTTTTGGTAGTAGAGTTCCTGTATTTGTAACTTTCTCTCTCATTCTCACTTGGTCCCACCACTGATGTCTGGCAGACCTTACACTATGAACAAGATTTGAATATGAGCCCATTTAATAATTTTTATATGAACATCATTAGATTACTGAAATAAAAATATTGTACATAATTCCCCTAATTTTTTTAAATTGATTGCCTAGTCAAGGATTGACATTTTAACATTGTACCCTTCATCCAACTTCCATTGACTGTATTAATACATATTTAATTCTGAAAAGCATAGATGGACTCTTTCCATTCAGAGGCTATAGGAATTTATTGTAATATGAGACGACTTACCATAGAATAAATACCTATTGCTTTTGAATGATATTTTTGGCATAAACAATTTCATCTTTATTTTTTAAAATATTTACATTTATATGGCTCTTTAAAATTTGCAAATCAAAACACACATCTCATTTTATTCTTACAACAAGTCTGGAGGTATTTGCTATTATCATTTATATTTTACCTATTAGCAACCTAAGGCAGATGGAGGTTAAATAACAATCCCAGAGTCTTCCAAGTGATAGCTGCTGTCTTGCCTATCCTTTGTTCTGACTGCTATTAATGCTTTAGAAAGAAGAAATGTAGGGGGGGATAAAAAGGGCATCTTTGAAAAATACACAATAATTCGATTAACTTAGAAGTGGGAGGAAGATAATTTTAAGAAAGATTGATAATTAAACCTCCTGGGTAACATGAAATGAAACTAATCAAAGATAAAATAATTAATACAGATGTTAGAAAAGTTTGCCAGAATGTAGCAATTGTTTTTAAGCAAAAAATAGCTCAAGTGTAAAGTTGTTCTGTTTAGTAGAAAGTATTTTGAATTAGTAGCAATGCCTATTTGAATACTGTCTCCATTATTTACTATGTTAAATGACCCCATCCTATTCATTTAGAACTTGAGCCTCTTTTTTCCTTATTTATAAAACACAGATAATAATATCCACAGCAATTTTCTTATTAGATTGTTGTTACTATCAACTGATATTATCTAAGTCAGACATTTTAAAAAATTGTTTGGCATTATTAGCAGTATTGGCTTTAAAGAGTGCTATGATTTTAAGATGCTGCTTATGTTTTTTCACTTCCTTTAAAACTTGCCTGAATTACCACCTCCTTTTTTTAAAAAAATAGCTTTTTATTTTCAAAATTTATACAGTTTCCTACTGCCTCCCTTAGACAGCAAATTATCTAATATGTGTTAAACATGTGCAATTCTTCTATACATTATTTCCACATTTATCATGTTACATAAAAAAATCACATTAAAAAGGAAAGAAAATGAGAAAGAAAAAAAGCAAGCAAACAACCACAAAAAAGATGAAAATACTATGTTGTGATCTACATTCAGTTTGTATGCACATGGTTCCCTATTGGAATTGGCCTAAATTACCTCATTGTTGAAAAGAACCATGTCCATCACAGTTGATCATCACATAATCTTTTTATTGCTTTGTACAATGTTCTCTTGGTTCTGCTTACTTCACTCAGCATCAGTTCGTGTAAGTCTCTCCAAGCCTCTTTGAAATCATCCTGTTGGCCGTTTCTTACAGAACAATAATATTCCATAACATTCATATACCATAACTTATTCAGCCATTCTCCAATTAATGGGCATCCACTCATTTTCCAGTTTCTAGCCACTACAAAAAGGATTGCCACAAACATTCTTGCACATGTGGATACTTTCCCCTTTTTTAAATAATCTCTTTGGTATACAAACCCAGTAGAGACACAGTTTGATAGCCCTTTACACAGTTCCAAATGGCTTTCCAGAATGGTTGGATCCAATTCACAACTCCACCAACAATTTATGAATTTTCCAGTTTTCCCACATCCCCTCCAACATTTATCTTTGTCTTTTACTCTTATCTTAGTCAATCTGAGAGGTGTGGTGCCTCAGAGCTGTCTTAATTTAGATTTCTTTGATTAATAGTGATTTAGAGCATTTTTCATATGACTAGAAATAGTCTTAATTTCTTTGTCTGAAAATTGTCTGTTTATATCCTTTGACCATTTATCAGTTGGAGAATGGCTTCTATTCTTATAAACTTGAGTCAGTTATCTTTATATTTCAGAAATGAGGCCTTTATCAGAACTCATGGGTGTAAATTTTTCCCCATTTTCTACTTTCCTTCTAATTTAGAATGTGTTGGTTTGGTTTGGAGGGTAATTTTTTTTTATTTAATATAATCAAAATTATCCATTTTTCATTTCATGATGTTCTCTAGTTCTTCTTTGGTCATAAATTCCTTCCTTCTCCACATACCTGAGAGGTAGACTATTTCTCGTTCTCCTAATTTGCTTATAGTATCACCCTTTATGTCTAAGTCATGAACTCATTTTGACCTTATCTTAATATAGAGTTGAATTACCACTTTCTAGCGAAATTGTTACTCAGCTCTCTACTCCCTAGCTACATATACCATCTTTTTAAAAACTGTTATTTTCTCAGTTATCCTGTGTACTTGTCTATGTAATCTATCTGTATCTATATACATATAAGCATGAATTTATATATAAATTTTTATCTATGTAACTACCCACATACATCTATGTGTATGTCTATATCTATCTGTTTTCTCCCCCAAGTGTAATATATTTCTATGATTGTTCAATTGTTTGTAATTTTTCAGTTATGTTCAACTCTTAGTGATCCCATTGGAGCTATTCCTGACAAAAATACTGAAGTAGTTTAACATTTTCTCTTCCCATCCATTTTAAAGATAATGAAACTTAAGCAAACAGAGTTCAGTGACTTGCCCAGTGTCATACAGCTAATTAAATCTCTGAGTCCAAATTGGAACTCAGGAAAATGAATCTTCCTGACTTCAGGCCTGGCCCTGAAGTCCCTCTACTTAGTCCCTCTAATGGAAATGCCTCCAAATTTTCCAGCATTTAACACTATGCTTGTCACATGGTAGGCACTTAATAAATGTTTATTTATTGTTTTCTATGTTTGTATTTGTGCATATAACTACACATATATGATCATTTTTCTCTCAAGGGAGACTGGACCTATAATTTTGTGATACTGAAATTCATGCAGAGGAAACTCTATCAGTGTAGATCAGCAGCTGCTTTCAACTAAGACCCTTAGGGAACTGCCCATTACACTGAAAGTCTTAATTTACCCAGGTTTCCATATAGTTCCTGTGTCAGAGACAAGACTTGAACCAAGTTTAGCTCTCTAGCCATATGCCCTGATGGTGTCATATAAGTTTTTCTACATTTTCTATGTGAACAAATAAATAATATTAATATTCACATAATCTGTGATTGAAATTATTATGGTATAAATGTGTTTCTCCATTTACTTAGAAAAAGAAAAAATATTTAAGAGATTTTCCATTATTTTAGAATAACTTGGCCCTTAATTATAAAATGTATGCAAAATATTCATAAATATCTCATCTCCAACAAATTAGGCAAAGTAGAATGTCAGCATTACTTGCTTAAATTCTAGGGGATGGAAGAATAAAATTATTATTTCTACTTTCTTTTCAAAAGACCAAATGATCCATTAACTTTCACAAATGTTCTCTAAAAGGGACCACATGAATGATGAACACAAGAGACTATCTTTTTATTAAAAATTCATCATAGCTTCAAGGAAGGATTTAAGAGAAGAGCATGTAGTTAGTATGAAGCCTTTGATGAATCCTGGATAAGGCTAAAATTAATGTAACCTGAACCTTTTAAATTCATGCTTCCAAAAAAAAAAAAAGATAGATAAAATGATCTTCTTTTAGGCAATCACATGGAGACCTGGGAAATGCAATAATGTTTGTTTTCTAGTTTTGGTTTTGTTTAAAAAAATTAAAATGATCTGATAGGGGCAACTTCCAAATTTCCTTTTCAAAGCAGTGTTATTCGGATAGATTAATATTCTCACTTAGAATGTCTAAGCTAAATCTTTACGTAAACATTTACTTTCATTTTTATATATCAAAATCCCTGTAAAGGTGTCTGTGTGTATGTGTATGTGTTTTAAATAATATCTCATTTCTTTCCATGTTTGCTGATTCATCCTTAAGTCTTATGAAGTCTTTACTAACAGATGTGTCTTCATATGTTGACCAAAAAGTAATTGTCTTATAGCAAGACTGCAAAATTGTGTTATAGAATAGAAACAATCTCATTATTTTAGAAATGTCACAAATAAATGAAACTCATCTTCTCTTCACTGACAGAATCACAATTAAAGACATAAAATCCATTTTTTTTGGATAATTTCTTTAAGTGATGTAAGGAAAAAAAATAAAACCAGCTCAAACCTTTTGGGAAGGAAAAAAGGATGTTAATTGTATTGTTTCTTCTTCTTTTTTAAAAAATTTATTATAGACCATGGAACTAGCTCCTAAGAATTCTGTTAAAATATTGATCTGACTTCCCCTTTTTCCAAAGGAGATCCTTTGTTTTGTTTTTGAATTAGGCCCCATTTGTATTCCCCAGATCTGTGGCTCACTGCCAAAATGTTCCCTGGTGATGCCTGAGGAAAGCCTGAGGCAAGTGACTCTTATAATGTAGCAGAGAGTGAGGGCAACTAAAGCCTGTGGCACAGGAAGACTCCGGTGGCAGCTTAGTGATCCAGCTGCTGACAGCATGGGGTGGTTTTGCAGAATATAATAAATGTTACTGCACTCTTATTAGGGGCATAGGGATCTTGTTCTGATGTCACTGGACATTGACATGGCAAAGAAAGAAGTGAAATCTCTTGGGTGATTTGCAAGACTTCTGTGTCATTCGATTTGAGGACTAAGATGTGTATTGAATAAAAATGTATCAACTGTGATATAATAAAAATGGACTCCTATTGAAAGATGAAGATAGGTGGAATTTTTTTTGGTAAGAGATAGATCTGATCAAGCTAACTTTAATTAGAATTTTAAAGGAAAAGAATGGTTTTAAAAAGCTCAGAAAGGAAAAGGTAAAACAACTGACAAGTAATATATTGGGCAAAGTAGGTTATTTTGAAAGAAAACACATGGATGAAAAGGTAACCAGTAATTTCTCAAAAGGAAAATTGTTTCGACCATATAATTATAACCTTAGATGTTGCATTACTTGTGTTCAGAACAAATTCGTTGAACTAGAAAATGTTAACATAAGGAGATAAGGTAATTGAGATATTGTACCAGTCTGGCTTTTCCCTAGATATCTTCAAGCTAATCCTTCTCTGTGCTAGATTCCTCCTCCAATCAGACAATCCATCAAATCACCTGGGCTTTTGATGGGTGAAACTTCACCTTTTCTAGACCAATCCAGGTCGAACAATTTCTGGCAATCTACATCAAGAACTTAATGCCTAACACACCCTCAACCAAATCTCTAGCTCAATGAAATATTACTGTCTATACTCTTAATCTTGGAAAAGATTGTTTTATTCAGTTTCTCTGAATCATCTCATCATTAATTGGCTGCCTTGATCAAAGTCCTCCTCTTTGATCTCCCTCATGTGTAACATTTTCTTCTGTGACAAAGTAAACCTCTTTAGGGGAGGTATTGCTTTGTTTTTCTGTTTATATTTTCATTGTTTAACACAGTGTCTTGCATTTACTATGTGATTAATAAATGTCTTTCCATTAATAAATATGTAATAAATAGATAAATGTAATTATTAATTCATTTGTTAATTCATCATTTAGTATTACTTTGTAAAATTAAGAAAAATGTTGCCACTTGTAGATTCCAGAATACCAGAATTTAGGGATGTGTAATGACATATTTAGTATGAAATATTTAGTAACTATTAAGCACTCCTGATTAGAGTGTCCTAAGGATTATTGCATATATATATATATATATATATATATATATATATACACACACACATACATATATATATGTGTGTGTGTGTGTGTGTGTTGTATGTGTGTATAAATTAGCAAGTGATAACAAAAAAGAAACAAAATAAAGTAAAGCTGTTCCCAAACATCTCATAGCCCCAAAAAAAACGGTCAGTGAGCATTTAACATAAGTCTCAAGTAAACATTAAGATATAGACAATTGCAACAAAAGAATTAGATTCTAAGTAAACAAAAAAAAAAAAGAATCACTTGAATTCTTCAAATACAGAAACGATCCCAGGGATATAAGATGAAGGGGGTGTATGTGTCTTATTAGAAATGCAATAGAATTTGTGGTAAACAAGTTGCAAAGACCTCAGGAAATTGTGCTATTTTTATGTTCTTGGCCATTGTAGACACACTGCAAGAATATAGTATTTCTAAAATATATTTAACTTAAAAGGAACAGAGCTCATCAAGTGAATGAGAAAAAAAAACAGCAGCTATAACAGTGATATAATTTCCTATATGGAAATTAAGGAACCTATGAATAGTGAAGAATAAGTTAGGCAGGGAAAAGGAAGAGCATAAATGGTATTGATGAGGGAGTGTCGGAGAAATCTTTTCATTTGATGAAGGGTTTTTAATAATGCTCTATTGATTGTTTTTTTTTATAAGAATCAGCACAGAGATTAATTATATTACTCATGGCTATGTCCAATTCTAGAACTATGTTTTGGGATGGAAAGATTTCTGGATTGGATGTAAGAGTACATTGATATAGAATACTTTTGGTGAGTAAAATCTCTCTATAAATCTAGATTAGCATCTACTCTATAATATAGTTTTAGGGAGTTTTGTGGGCTCTTAACAGTTTAAATGACTTACCTAAGATCACATAGTCAGAGTATGTCAAAAGCTGAATTGGAATATATGTCTTCCTGCCACTGACAATAGCCTTCTATCTGCTATATCACAGTTGCTTCTAAATTAGAAGATTCTTTTTCAATAAAAGATTAAATAATTTTAAGATTTATTTTTATATTTATTGACTAGACCCACTGAGTAAGTTAAAATACTGCGCAGTTCATTTTGGAGTAGTGTTAAGAGTAAGGTTGGTGATGGATGGGGCAAAGAGTGACAGGGAAGTGATTCTCAAGATTTCCATTCTTCTGGTTATCCACTTTGGGTTATCTCTTGTTTCTCTCTACTTTTGATTAGGAGTTTGGAGAATCTTTCCTAAGAATATTTCTAGTCCTAAGTTTATTTGGGAGCAATAGGTAGGGAACCAGTGCCCAAAAGGAAAGCAGAAATTATACTAAAAAAATCTTTTATAAGTAGATATCCTTTTTGGTCATTTTCAAAAATTAGCTGAACATTCATTTCCCATTGAATAGACATACTCACAAAATCTGAAGTTATAAATGTAAGCTCTTTTTGAATTGTGCCGAATGTTTGCAATTTTTGTAGAATGCAAAAGTGCATTCACTTTGCAGATCATTTGAAAATAGCAGAATACATTCTAATGTGTTCCCTGAGAATGCTAACCTCTGGAGTGAAAGAAAAAGTACTAAATTATAGCATAGAAAGAAAAAAAAAGTTAGTCTAATCAGTATTATAATGACTTTGCTTTTAAAGTGAAGTATATCCCTGTGTCTTACAAATGCATGCAAACTGCCTATAGCTGCAATAAAAAATAATGATGCACTGCACTTAATTACTATTTAGTAAGGCTTTTTGTCTGTTTTAAAAGTATTTGTAAATATTTGCTATAATTCTCAATTCTGCAAAAGAGATAAGTAAAATATAGGTAAGTGAGAGTAGTGTAATGGAGTTTCAGAATAGACAATCTATTAGATATCTCTTGGATAATGTATAATAATATAATAATAATATCTTAGATACTATCTCTTCTAAAAGAAGAGAAATGTTTAAAATTACCTCTGCAAGTGTTTTCCTATTCTGTTTAATGATTCTGGGATTAATTATGGACTTTTACTAGCTATAAATTTTAATTTTTTATATTTGCTTTTTAATTGCTATGTGTGTGTGTGTGTGTATATATATGTATGTATACAAAATGATATATCCTGGGTAGAATGTAAGGTTTTTTGCAGATATTTTGTTCTTGAATTTGTGTGCATAGCCATAAGGACTTAATACATGCTCTTAAATTGAATGACAACATTTATTTTTAGAGACTATAATTTTCCCATATATTAGACAGATTAATCCAAATAAAAGTCTAATTGTTTTAGAAGAATTAAAGAAAATCACTACTTCTGTTGCATTCATTTTCTTTACAATAATATTGACAATAGATAAAGTAAATATTCATATAGAATAGATAGTTTCTAGATAGTAAGATCTAGAAGATAGTTTCTAGAAGATAAAAGCATTTTATTAAAAAGCAAAATAAATCCAAGTGTTTTTGATACCTTATGATATCTGGTAATTTTGCAAAAGTTTACCTATCACTACAGAAACAAATCCTTTCACCAGGCTGTGTTCAAAAGAATTAATTTGATTATAAAAAAAAAAAAACTGAAAGAAAAAGAAAAAAGAAAGTCTCATGACTGGATCTTAGGACCATTCTGTAGATACAATAATAGGGATGTTCTGTGTGAGCATGAGTACATGCATGCATGTGTGTGTGTGTGTGTGTATGTGTGTGTTCTTCTCAGTAGCATTATTTCCTGGCACATTGTACACTTAACTAGTTGTTTGCAAAGAAAACTTCAGTTTTCCATAGACCCTTGTTTGGAATTTTATTTGAAGTTGGAAGTTAATCTAAAAAGTATTAGCTTTCTCTATTCTTCTTTTCCTTTCTTTCCCTCCCATATCCACCACTTCTTCCAACAAAATTTCATATAAGCATTCTGTAAACATAAAATAATGTTTGTAATACTAGCATTTCCCCCATAGCATTTAAAACAGTGCCTCACAGTAGGCTCACAATACATAAATATTTATTGAGTTAATAAATATGTGTAACCTAACTTCTTGTATTCAAGGCAACATTCTTTCCTTCCTTAATAAACATCTCAATATTTATATATCTGCTTGAAATTTGAATGCTACATTTTTTTTCATTGAGAAAATGAACTACAAAATTTTATTGCTTTTAATGCTTCCCTACCTAGTAATTTGATAAATATAACAACTGGGTGATATTTAGATGTGTTGGAATCATAATGGCTGTGCAATTAGCTGCTGTATTTAATCCTCCCCAATAGAAATTAACTAAGGAATCTGCACAGTGCCAGTCTCCATGTTAGTTCTAGATTGAAGGAATGAACTTGAGCAATTTTCATTAGTGTGATGAAATTATATATTTTAAGAATCATTCCACTTCACTTAATGAATTATGGAGAATATGCAAATTAAGGTCCATTTTCATTTCAATGTAAGGATATGTTCTAAAATTATGACAAAGGCTTCTATCCATCTTCTAATAATTTCAGGGCTTAAGAAAAAAGGATAGTGGGAAAATATTTCAAAGAAAGAAACCTCAAGATACTGAGATGTGTGGTTTAGGGATCCCCAGATCACTTAATGACTATAGACCTCAAAGTAGCAGAGACCACTAGAACAAATATTACATCTGGGGTACAAATAAACCTCAGGATTCCAGTATATTCTATTCTTCTGTATTTCAAAGCAATCACCTAATCCTATTTATGGCATTGAGCACTTGAAATATAATAGGAAGAGTATACTATAGAGGATAAAGTTCTTGACTGAAGATCAAAAATATATGGGTTCAAATCCCATCCCTAACACATGCAGAATATGTGGAGCTTAATAAATTGAATCTTTTGGATCCCTAGGCAAATTTCTAAATTAATAGTCTTAGAGGAAGGGACACATTTGCATGGATGGAGGAATCTTTTCACAAGGTGATCTCTACTACTGATGAATCATAGTTCTGAAAAAAGTTAAGCTGTGGGAAATTTTATTATAGATATAGTACAACAATTTGTTTTCTTTTAGTTCAAATGTGTTGTTGCAAGGTATATTACTTAGTGCCTATTTCATTTTTTCTATTCCTCAGGGTCCTAGCAAAGAATATATACATAATCATGATTTTAGTATTATATGAATGGAGGCAACATATGAACGAAGTTCTCCCATGCTGTGAGGGAATTTAGTAAATTTTGCTCAGTGCGGAAAGAGGATTGATATCCAATCCCACAATGATTGAGTTCTAAAGAAGTTTTCTGAAGATTTATACTTATCCCAGAGACTTAGAGTGCTTAAATGGATATTACATAGGTTTTACCGAGCCTCAGAGTTTAGAAGTGATCTCATAGGTTATTTAAGCAGACCTATGTATGAATAATAATCATTCCTACTGCATAACAAGTAAGTGATCTTCCAGCCTCTACTTGAAGACAGAAATATAAAACCCACTATATCCTTGCCTGTCATGGTTTTCTCAAAATGTAGTACCTAGATCTGAACATGATACTTCAGGTGAGGGTGAAGAAAGATAGAATATGGCAAAGTTATTATCTCACTTTTTCTAGACACTAATTCTCCATTTACTTTAGCCTACTGTTAACATATTTGTCTTTTTTATGTCATACCAATGACTATTATTTAGTGTAAAATCTAAAAGTGCACCCCAATTTAAAAATGATCTGTCAAATGTCTTACCACACACATCCAATTACATCACAAGCTGCTTGAGAACAAGAAGAATCTCTTCTTAATGTTATTTTTTATCCTTTCTGTCCTCAAGCAGACCCATTCTCTTCTCCCCACCCCCCTGAGGCAATTGGGATAAAGTGACTTGCTCAGGATGACACAGCTAGAAAGTGTAGACACATTCTCTTATAAACTCTTCTTCCTCTTCTACCTACTATAATAGCCCCTCACTTTATAGAGGTGTATAGAAGCACATACCTTACTTTCTAATTACAATTCTTGTCAAACCCAGTGCTATTATTATGCTTTATATAAGAATTCACTTGTGGAGAGGCAGAATGGTATGTATAACTAGAGTGGTAGATATGGAATCAGGACATTCCTTGATTTAGACTTTGGCACCTCAAGCTTATTTGATAATTTATTAATATGTTAAATTTAATGTATTGTGATGTTGAGACACTCTGGGTTAATGGACATCAATATCAACAGCCATGATCTATATTTATTTAATTCTATTCAAGTTTGGGGAATACAATGGGAAAAACCAATCAAATATGTTTATTCTTCTAGTAAAGAATGGAGAAACTCTTATTACCTTTCTGGTTTTTTTGGTTTGTTTGTTTGTTTTGCTTTTTTGGCAAAGAAAAGAAGTTGAGTCTTTTAAAATAAAGATTGGCTTGAGCCCAGATGGCATACCCAGGTGGTCTGTAGGAGATATGCCAAAGCATGTGAATTCTCCTGCTGAGCTTTTAAAAATTACTCGAGCTTCTTTGAGGAAAACAACGAAGGAATAATATTTTTTAAAAAGGTAAAACAATGCAAGCATTGCATGTAAAGTTAATTGTTTGTCCCTTTTCCTCCTGGGCTAATTAATGGGGAATTAATTTCCTTTTAAACCCATGCTAATAGAGTGTAATACAATGCAGGAATAATTTCTGCTTATTGAGGTAAGAAGAGGTAAGCTCAGTGAAGCAAAACCTGTCTCCATGAAAATGTTTGGTGTAGGAGCCTTGACATAACAAACACACTTGAAAGCAGAAGTACAAACCAAGCTGAATGGGACCCCTGATTTTTCATTCTCTAAGTCATTAAGGGCAACAAACAGTAAAAAGATTGTCAAATGGATAGCACTTCCTATCAATTTTGTTTTGATAAATGTCTTATCAGTTTCCATTTCATTAACTCCTTGTAAATGGTAAAACCAGCAGTTTAAATACTGCATTTGAACCTAGTGATCTCTGATTCCCCAAATTCTCTCCTATCACTTGGTCACCAGATTTCATTACTCTTCTGACAGTTTCCATTTGCATCAATTTTTATTGTAAGGTCCACCAACAGTGAAGAGAAAGGTATATGCTTAAATAGGCTAGCTTGTTCTTCTCTGGACAATACTAGAAACAAATAATAGCCAACAGATGGATATAATTATATAGTAGTTAATCATTATTATTGGAACTGATTAATTAATATGTTGGTTTTATCCATGAAACTACCTCAAATAAGGAAAAGCTGGTTGAAGATGTAGGAACCTATACTATCAGAATGCAGAAGTAAATGAATTTTTCTTTCATTTGTCTATTTTTGGAAAAACATCACTTTGACAATTACAAATGCTAAATAAACTACATAATGTAGCCATTGTTTTTATTTGTTTGTGTTTTGTGATTTGGGAGCATTGAAAGACCTCTTTGGAATATATAATTTTTCTTTACTTACTGTCACTATTGATGCATAAGTTGATGTTGGCAGTTAGGGTATTTGCTCAGTGGCTGTATAATTTTCAGCTTTAATATTGATATTTTAAAATGAGGAAAATACCAGTGTTGTTTAACTTAGCTATTGGCACAATGTAAGTATATATATAAACATATATACATATATCTATCTGTATTTCATTTATTTATATGAAATAGATGAAAAATTATAATACTTCAAAGAAGCCATGATATTGTTGCCATGGGCACTTCTCTATATTAATAAAAAATAAAACCTATTCATATCTTCTCATTCTGTTTGAGTCTTTTCTATGACTCTCTGTAGATCCTCCACAAAAAAAAAAAAAAAAAAAAAAAAAAACACCCAAAATGTGGGAAGTCTTTTTCTAAATCTTCTTATGTTCTGTAGGTAGCAGTATAATTGTCTTCTTATCTATTTATTATCTCTGTTTTAACCCATATAAACATCCAAACACTTTCTCCAATCATAATTTTCTTCTTTATATCACTTCTTGAACATAATTCATCACTAAAATATAAATGCATTTCTTACCTTTAAAGTATTACATTGTACAAAGCACAAGTGAATGTACAGTTACCCAAATAAAGAACAAAGGAAAATGATCTTAAATGAAAATGTGAGCAATAAAAGATCTACTCTAACTTAATTTATATTAAATTTACTTTGGTCCATTAAGGATTCCACTCTTTCACTCACCAAAACAAACAAAAAAAATAATAAAAATTAGATGCAGTGAAGTATAAATAATAAAGAAAAAGCTTTAAATGAATTTTAAGTTTCCAGGTAAATTCCAATAATTTCCAGATAAATAGGACAATTTAAATTGTACAAGGTGTTCATTCAAAGAGGTTGGGAACATGTTTCTTGTAGTGATAAAAATATTCCTTTTGTTTTCAAGCTCCTTCTTTGATGTGACATTTGTAGTATTTATTTCTTTCTTTCAAAAAATGTTCTCATTAATATTGTATCTAAAACTCATTTGCCATTTCTTCAACAGAGAAAAAAACAGAAAGATTTCATATGAAATAAGAAGGTTCTTTCCCAGGATGACAAATATTAATGGAAAGCTCATGACCTGAGCTTTGAAGAAAGCAGTGATTCCAATTGACCAAAATAAAGAGGGAGTACATTTCAGGCCTGGAAGACCACTATTGCAAAGACAAGGAGAGAGTAATGCTATACTGTGTCTGAGGAAAAGGAATAAAATCAGTTTGGACCTATGTGCACATCAAGTATAACTACATGTAATATATTAGGAAATGTAAGTTGAAACCAGACTCTGGAAGGTTTATAAGATGCCAGAAAGAAGCCCTCTATTAACATTTTCTCCCTATCATCTCTTTTTTTCCTTTTCATAGAATTTTTAATTTCACAAATGTTCTTATTAAAAATAGTATAATTGAGGGAAGTGGACAGAACCAGGAAAACATTGTATACACTAACAGAAAGATTATGTGAAGATCAAATATGATAGACTTAGAGCTCTTTTTCAGCAATGTGGTGATCCAAGACAAACCCAGCGGATTTGGGATGGAAAATGCTATCTACTTCCAGGGAGAGAATTATGGAACCTGCATGTGAAACATACTATTTCACCTTTTTGTTTGTTTGTTTTTCTCTTGTGGCTTTTTCCTTTTATTGTATTTTTCTTTCACAACATGACAAATATGGAAATTTGTTTGAAATGATTGTAAATATATAACCTATATTAGATCACTTGATGTCTTGGGGGGTAGGAAGTCAGGGAGGAAGGGAGAAAAAATTTGGAACTTAAAATCTTACAAAAATGAATGTTGAAAGCTATTCTTACATGTAATTTGAAAAATAAAATAATATTGGCATTTTAAAAATTAAATAATTAATAGTAGCATCCTGTAGCGGAGAGACAGTCAAATCCCATCTAGTTAACAAGGTAAGTCTTGCCAAATCAATTAACCTCTTTGTTCCTTAAGCAATTTCCTGGGACTTAATTACTAAGTTGTAGGACAGTAATGTTAGGAAGAGTTCTTTACATTGAGCATTGTATTCTAATCATGAGTTTTGTGTGGTACAAATCAATCTAACCCAAATAGAAATGAAAGTCACTAAACTGTACTTATTTATTCCTGTGGCCTACATATTGAGTTAGAAAATCACATGTTAATATTATACATTTTATTGTATTTTAATTTATCTTGGTAAATATTTCCCAATCTGATTTAGTCTGATTTTAATCTGATTTTGGCTAATCTTGAGAATGTTGCCATGTGTAGGTGATTCACATATTTGACCTCTCTTATAAATGATACATCAAAACAACACATAGGGGAGAGATAGTGCCAAAGGAGGATTTATTTTTTAGAGAAAATAGCTAGCTAAGTTGAAATATTGTCTTCTGGAATGAGGGACCTTGATAAGGAATCTGTCAACATATTTTTGATGGCTATCTTCCCATGAGAGGAACACTGAAGCAAATCAAAGAATGTATCAGTAAGCGCAAAGTATATATGGTCATCCAGCTATGTCATACCCAATTTGTCTGTGGAGTTATCCAGAAATATATTCTTTTTCTTGGGGAATTCCCCTGATAGAGTCACCTCTTATACTCATATGGGTCTGCTGTCACCACCATTCACCACAACATTCCAGTGCATCCTAACATCTCAGGTGAGAAGTCATTAAGTGAACTGCAGATTCTATTCCAGACCACTTGGTTTTCTGGAGAACTTATCCATATAGATGTAGTTGAAAATATGTCAATTATTTCAGCTATGTTATAATTTAAAATCTTATAATATTAACAGGAAATGGCCAGGATACCTTGAATAGGAGTTACTAAGTCACATTTGAAGGCTCAAAGAAATAGCCAGGTGTATGAACTAGATATGTAAATACAAATCTGAATATCATTTATAGAGGAGGTATAAATCCAGATATACCTGAGATATAGTAGGTACTTAACCAATGCTTATTAATTTAGTAGGTATCTAGGTATCTGTAAAACTTTTATTCATAGTAGTAATAAAAGGCTTAATTACCTTTTGGCTTTATTACCAATAGGGACAAAAGAAGTTGTCCTTAAAACAGGCTCAGTTGAACCTGAGCAGTGGAAAACCTAAGACAAAGTGGAGAGATATAACAATTGTAGAAAATAGCCTGGACCAGTTTATTAGTAAATAATTATATATCCTCATGAAGTATCTAATATTGATCCAAAAAAGCAAGATGAATTTGCATAGATTCCAAACAAAATTATTTCAATTCCCACATTTTGAATAGAGAAAGTTCAATCCAAAGGAATTATCATAGATTACACTCTACTGTCTTCTTTTTGCTTATATGCTGACCTTCATTTCCATAATTAGTATTTTATCCAATAATTAAGCATTGTAAATTACATGAATAAAGTTGCTTGATTGATTCTTTCCCTTACCCCATGACCTTGTCTCTCCCATTTTCAAAGTCCTTGACTCAATTTTCACTGCCCTCTGGATTTGTACTAAATTTTTACCTACTGCTACAATATTCTTAACTAGGATAATTTAAATTATCCTGTACCATGTGTTTTGTTTTCTTTGTGTGCTTAAAAAAAAATCAGGTTTTTTTTCTGGATATTGTTTCAAAGGTACTTCTATTTTAACACAAATGTCATTTAATTGTAGTTTATGTTTATTACCATAATTTTCTTAAGCAATCCTAAATTTTCATTTAATGTTTTTAACTAGAAAAAGAAAATTAAACTATGATATTTGATTTTCAAATAAAATCACTGATGTGAGATCATAGTATATGCTGTTCAAGTAAAAAAAAATAAAACCTCATGATTTAAAAAAAAGTATTAATTAGAGTTCTCAAATTATCAGTTTCAATTCCAAATTATTAAGCTTCATCAACAGCACTCATAGTATAATGCAATTAAGATTCACTTGATTAAGCAATTATACATAGATGAACAGGTTTTGAATGTGTGTGTGAACAATGAAGTCAACTAAACTGATTTGTGGAATGAAAGTGACAAAAGAATCACTAAAGAAAGATTAGAGCATTATTATGCAAAAATAGGTGACTTTTTTGGAAACTTTGTATTTTGTTAATATCCTTTCCCTCAGTCTTGACTCAGATGATTTCACAAATAACAGAATTATTTTAAACATCTTAAGTCAATAGTTCCACATAGCCATGTCTAAATGATGGCTAAAAATGATTTCAGACTTTTCAGATATGTCAGTTAGCTTAGTGCTATTTCTTAGAAGGATGTGAACAATAAGTACCCTTTATTTGCTTGTTAAATCATTGGTAAATAATAGCATTTTAATTTTTATGGTGGTCTTTTAATATATAAGTTCAGAGAGAAATGACAATTTTTCTCTTTAAATAATAGCATAATAAAGTTTTACTTTTTTTTTTGATTTAGCACATACTCTTTAAGTCTCAACTAATGTGACCTTGTTCTACTTTTAAGAATTCCCTCCTTATGCCAAATGTCACATCAGAAATCTGTTTACTTATTGTGTGTCATTCCTACTTCACCTCCTATTCCTCTTAGGACAGGAGTTCCATCAGCGCAAGAACTATTTTCATTTTTGTTTTCATATCTCCAGGCCTGAGCACAACACCAGATACACAGTAAGAATTTAATTTATATTTTAGATTCTATTAGATCCTTCAATTCAATGTCACTTGTAATTTCTCTAATTTAAGATATGATGTCCTACCTTATCCATGTCCTAATCTCCATTACAGAGCATCTGACTTGAATATTCTACTAACATATTTCTCTCATTTGTTTTCCTTCACTAAAGGAAGTTGTATGTCACAACTGATCTTTACATACTATTATTCAAAATGACTTTTTCTATTGAAAAAATAAACTCTTTAAAGTCAAAAGGATTATTTTATTTTTATCTATGAATTTCCAAGTTCTAAGATATCATGTTAGACATACTTCAGTAGTTGTTTAATACAAAGTTATTCACTGATTTGGGGATTTTTAAAATATAGATTCTTTGGATCTTCCTTCTTATTCACTTTAATTTCAAATGAATTATTAATATTTTTAGATTCTATATTTATAATATCTCTTAAATCCATCCATATTTGTTAGATTGGTTGTAGGAATGGCAATCACTTTCACTGCTAACAATCTGGTTTAGACCATCATCACCTCTCTGTTAGATTATTGTGGAATTACAAATCATGGGAACTAGAGATGTGCTGCACCCATGTTATGGAATATTTGCATAAAATTTTTTGGCCTTCCCTTTATATCAAAGAAAGAGCTGAAATTTTTTGTTTTCTTTTATGGATTGTTTATTGCAAAATTTGAGTTGATATTATTCAATATTATACACATATTTTATGCATTTCTCAAGTTTTGAACTTTTTCTGCATCATCATCATTTGCAAGTTCCATAGCCTTCCCCCCCAAATCTCCATTTAATTATTTATTCTGACCAGTAATATATCAAAACCACAATGGGGAAAGATCCAATGTAGAAGAAATAGTTGTAATTTTTAACTCACCTTGTTTCTAGTCACTCCACTTAGGAGAGCAGCTAGTTGATACAGAAGATAAAATGCTGAACTTGGAATTAGGAAGACTAGAGTTCAAATCTGGCCTCAGATATTTATTATCTTTGTGATACTGGGCAGGTCTCAACCTATTATCTGCCTCAATTTCCTCATCTAGGAAATTATATCTAACTCACAAGATTTTTGTAAGGATAAATTAGAGAATTTATGATTTGTTGTCATTTAATCATTTTTCATTTGTGCCTTACTCTTCATGACCCCATTTGGAATATTGAAATGATTTGCTAGTTTCTTCTCCATCTTATTTTACAGATGAGGAAAACAAGGTTTGGTAACTTGTCCACAGTTATTAAATAAGTTATTAAGTAGTTCAACTGAAAGGTCATTCTGTCCACTGAGCCACCTAACTCCCTATCAATACTAAATTGATTCTCAAACCTTTAAGTATTATATAGATGTTAGTTATTGATAATACCTCTCACTGATTTCTTGCTTACTGGATAAAAAGGAAATCCCTTCCCTAGATTTTAAATCATTATCAATTTGATTTCAATCCACCTTTCAAAAAAGTTTTGCATTTATTTGCATCATTTATTCTATATTCCAGTCAAAGTTTACTACTAATCTTTTCCTGATACCATTCAAATGTCTTCCAAATCTTTACCTTTATGCAGTCTGTTTTCTGCTTAGAATACACTTGTACCCTATCAATACCTTTTTAAGGCATTCTTTTTAGCTCAAATCAAATGCTATCTTTTCTATTGAATTCCCAGTAGAAAGTTTTCTCTTCATATTTCTTGCAAATGTTTCATAAGTCCTCAATTCCTGTTTTAGCCCTGCCACATTCTACTTTTGTTATACTTATTGGAGTTTGTATTGGCTCTATATCTCTTTCTCATTTGATCATTTAACCCTGTTCCTAGGTGATCTCCTTGAGGACTGAAATCTGTGCAGTTTCCATCTTGAAAGTATAGAGTCAGAATAGTGTCTTCTATATAACAGGTGTTTAATTTTTTGTGTTAAATTGAATTTTGCTAATTAAAAAAACAAAAAGATCAAAGTCATCTAGTAATGGTAGTAGTAGTAGTAGTAGTAGTAGCAGTAGCAGTAGTAGTAGTAGTAGTAGCAGCAGTAGTAGTAATAGTAGCAGTAGTAGAAGTAGCGGTAGTAGCAGTAGTAGTAGTAGCAGCAGCAGTAGTAGTAATAGTAGTAGTGGTAGTAGTAGCAGTAGTAGTAATAGTAGTAGTAGTAGCAGCAGCAGTAGTAATAGTAGTAGTGGTAGTAGTAGCAGTAGTAGTAGTAGTAGTAGTAGCAGCAGTAGTAGTAATAGTAGCAGTAGTAGAAGTAGTAGTAATAATAGTAGTAGTGGTAGTAGTAGAAGTAGTAGTAGTAGTAGTAGTAGTAGTAGTAGTAGTAGTAGTAGTAGTAATAGTAGTAGTAGTAGTAGTAATTTACCTAGTAGTACCATAGTGTGAGTCAAGTTCAAAAGTTGTTTGGGAACTGTTCCAATGAAGGGTGAATAATATTGAAACTACTGGCCAGATTTGGAGGTTGAGGGATTTTGTGTGTCTGTGTGTGTGTGTGTGTGTGTGTGTGTGTGTGTGTGTGTATACTTTCCCTATTTCTAATAGTCATTAATTGAAAATAGAATCATTTATAAAAACACCTGAGAAAATACTGGCTTTTTTGTTTTATATGTCTGATTCTGGGATAGAGAATCATTTCTGTCAAAATATAATATGATTTACTTTTCTGGGGCAGAAATAGCCTAAAGTTTTATACTTCAATCCTAATATACAAATCCCTAGGGGATGAGAAAAACAATAATTAAATTTAAGGATGGATTTTGACCTCTAAAGGAATTAGCTTTAACCACACCAAGGTTGAGCTTAGTTGTTTTGTTTTGTTTTGTTTCTAATATACTATAATCTTATAGTGCCATTTTCAGGGCAAAAGTTGTGAAGCCTAAAGCTTGCATTGATAAGTAAATAATAACTGAGAACATATTTATCCCAGAATTCTTTTAACATGATTGAGCTGTGCTTGAAAATCTTCTGATTCTCTGAGTTCTGTCCCCTATTGGCTTTGGCCAATTACCTCATCACACTGATTAATTTGACCAAAAATTACTTACAAAGGGTTTTTGTGCTATGACTGGAAGGAATCGTTAGGTTAAAAGTTGCATTTTCCCCATAATTTTAAAATCTAGTAAAATTATTTCTTATTAAAATTCTAAAGGCTACAAATTAATGAACTTGATTAAATGTTTCTAAGTACATTTTTCCCCCTTTATGATTTCTCTTAATTCTTTTAAGTTGTCTGACTGTTCTTTTTCCCTAATTTTACTTTTCTCTTCTAATTACATACCATAAGAGAAAAGAATGTAATTTATTTTTATCTCATTTCTTCGTTAACAACGCTTTTTTGATATAAGCAAGACATTTCACAGTTGTTTTATTGTTTTGGTTTATTTTTCACTAAACTGTGAATAGCAAGTATTAGATTTCTTACTTTTATTTGTTATTTGTTTTGAAATGATTTGGTTATCATCATAATTAACCTTTTAAAATGCCAATGATTATAAATATAATAGCCTAGCCAAGAAAAGGATGCATATATGAAACAGAATGCAACCGGGCATCAATCCGTTCATGCATCCATTTGTTCAACATTGATCAGGTACTTCCTCTATAGCAGGCCTATGCTAAGCACTAGAAACATAAAGACAAAAAAGTAAAATAATTCCTACCCTCCAGAAACTTATATTCTAGTAGACTAAATAGCAAAAACTCTCAGAATTAGAGTGGTCTTTAAATTCATTTTGTTCTTCCACTTTTTTACTAGTAAGGAAACTGAAACTCAGGCTCTTGTTTTGAATAAATTGAATGCAAGACCCATCATTCAGGATTTGCAAAGAAGCTAGGCCTAAATCCCAGCTCTGATTCTTGTTTCCTGATTGACTTTAGAAAATGGAGATAAAATGATCTCTAAGATTTCTATTTTCCTTTTTCATTCTATTTCATAAAGAGCTAATTATATCCTAACTGTTATCCCTTGTATTAATTCTCCCTCATGTCTCCATTGCAGTTTGATGAGCATGTCATAAATGATTTCCTCAGTCACTGATAAAAATCAGGAACATATAAAAGTAAGGGTAGGTCCTTGAGATACTTAACTTAAGATTTTCCTGTAGACTTTTATTTATTAATAACTGCTCCTTAGTCCAGCCCAGTCTCAGTCTAGTCATCTGAGACATCTTAAATACATTTAAGTGTATTCTCTTGCATTAAACATTTCTCCATTTTTTTGACATTGATAACACCTAGAAAATGACATCCTAAAATATGCATATAATATCATTCCCTTTTTTATTGATCTATTAGCTCTATTCAAAAGTCATCTCAATCAAAATTGAAACAATTGGGAAATTAAGAATTCCTTAAAATCAATACATTTCAAACTTTTTAAAGGTTTTTTTTAATATATATATTATGTTGAAGATCCCCCAAAGAGCTTTTGTTTATGTGTTATATCTATGAATATTTAGAAATATAAATTTTAAAATCTTTACATTTTATGAACATATCTAATCTCACATATGACCTAAAACAGTGTCAGAGACTGCCCAGGATCCTTTGATCACACTTTGAGAACTGCTGCTCGAAAGCAGTCTATCACTTTGCTTTTATTTCAAAACAGTTTAATATAATATAGAGTCATAATATAGAGTCCTGAGTGTATATCATACAAGGGCAAGAAGGTGAAACAGAGTATATTTAATCTAAAGAGAAAACTTAAGGTGAACAACTTAGTTGTTATCAAACATTTGAAGGGTTTTCATATGGGAGAGGGATTCCCTTCATTTCTCTTGTCTCAATTTATTTCTGTTTAGCCACTAGATGGAGCAATATATATGTAAAGAGAGAGATAAGAGTCCAGGCCTTGGATTTAGAAAGACCTGAATTAAAATTCAGCCTTAGTACTTTTGTAACTCTGGGAATACCCTCTCTCTGACTCAGTCTCCTCAAATAAAATATGGGGAATATAATAGCAACTCCCCTCCCAGAAGGCTGTTAGGAAGATTGAATGATATTTGCAAAGCACTTTGCAAATCTTAAAGTACTATATTAATGTTTTTTACTCTTATTATTACAAGAATTACTTGGGAAAGATTGTAAAGAAGCAATATAAGATTGATATCAGAAAAACCCACCATTCTGAAATCTAACACTATCAATAAGTGGTATGGGCTGCTTCAGGAGGTATTGGATTCTCCCTCTTTCTTGTAGGTATTGAAGCACAAGCTGGTTTGCCCCCTGGCAGGATTATCAAAGAGATTCTTTTTTGTTTGGGTTAGACTAGATAGCCTTTGACATTCCATCTAAAGCCAAAATGCTGGGACTGTGAGTAATTCACAAAACATAAAGAAGCACACGACAGAGGGAACACAGATTGACTGACAACAGAGTCCAAACAGAGATTATTATTTGGCAAGAGCTGGATTGTGATAACCTATGTACCCAATTCAACTAAGAGCTATATATCTGACTGTTCCAGTTAAGTCTACTTATCCCCTCATCTCTGAGTGGCATCCCTTATTGGGACCCCGGTGACATAATGCTTCCAGAGCATTTTGATAAATCATATTGTTTAGAATGAGTACAGACTATCCTTTGAGAAGCAAACTGTTCTTGGCTTTATTTGTCATTAAACTGAGAATCTGGGAGTAGAAGAGACAAGTTTTATTCTTTGTTTGTTTACCTGTGTGACATTAAATCAGGGATTGTTATTAACCTTTTTGTTTGTGTCAGGGACCCTTTCAGCACTCTAGTAAAGCCTATGAACCTTTATGTAAAATAAGGTTTTTAAATGCACAAAATTGTATTACATAAGACTATAAAGAGTATTAATTATGTTTAGATAGATTTTAACAGCGAGTTCATGGACTCCCAAATTAAGAAACCCTGACCCTTGGATATGGTGATCTTTCTCTTTCTTTCTTTTTTTTTTTTTTTTCCCTGGAAGAGAATTTAGGAAACAGATGAAGAAGATATAAAAGCAATAATTAACCTATCAAACAATTTGTGATTAGTCCATTAATTTGATTCTTTATGAATCATGTATTTGGCATTGTTTCCTGTAGAAATTTGTAGTGCAGTTAGTAAAATTGAAAATGTTTCTTTTAGAAATTAAAATTTCTCAAAAAACTAAGAAGATCCAAATAGTACTTTGAGCTTGTGGTTTCAATAAAATTTGATTAATAGACTTTGATATAATTTTTCATCTGAGAAATGATTTGCATATGCAGTATATTCTTGCTGTTTGGTTTGGTTTTAATATTTATCTTCCACAAAATACTCCATATGAAAGTACCTTTCCTTTTGGGTCTTTAATTCTCCTTTCCATCAAAAAGGCATTTTGGGGGAAATATGGTACCCAATTTGTCTAGCTTTTGCTTCATAGCCTCAAATATCATTATTATTTTGTATCAATACTAATAAAGATCCCATTCTAGTACTACTTTATAATTAATAAATTATTAGTAGTTTTTGTAGTTCAATGAGTTGAGCACTATTAAAAATGATATTTGGGGTAAGTTTTTATTTTAGAAAAATAATCTATAATAAAAGGAGGAAGTAACAGTTGGGTGGAATTAACTAATTTGCATTATCAATTTATGGCATAGCATATCATACTATTATAAATTTATATGGAGATTAAATGTTCTTTAGAAGGTAAATATCTTATCTAATCATTTGTATACCATATTTTTAGTTCACTAGAATTTTTTTAAACACTGGGAAAATAATAAAAATCAACAATTAAGTTCTATTTCAATTGGTTCTAAAGATGTTTTGTATAGTAGTGACTTAAAAACAGCAACAATAACAATTAATGCAGTTAAATAACGCTTTGTGATATTTCCCTGACTGTTGTCTACTTATGTTAAGAATAAGCATATCTTGTTTCTAACTCTTAATACTTTTATCTATTATTCCATAAAGGTCAAATTGTACTCACATGCTATGTCTATGTATGTTTTGTCTAACTGCCCTAATAGTGATATAATTCTTCAAAGTTACAAGTATCATCTTCCCATTTGGGGATGTAAATAGTTTAATCTTATGGAATCCTTTTTATTTTCTTTATCCTTATCACCTTTTTATGCTTCTCTAGAATCTGGTATTTGAAAATCAAATTTTCTATTCAACTCTGATATTTCCATCAAGAATTGTTGAAAATATTATTATTATTATTTTTGTCTTTTAAAGCATTATGGTAAGTTTTTCTGTATAGGTGATTCTGTAATCCTAGCTCTGTTGCCTTTTAGAATATCCCAAGGCCTCCAATTCCTTTAATCTAGAAACTGGTCAATTCTGTGTAATCCTGATGGTGGCTCCACAATATTTGAATTGTTCTTTCTAGCTCCTTATAGTATTTTCTCCTTGACCTGGGAGTTCTGAAATTTGGCTATAGTATTACTGGGAGTTTTTATTTTAGGTTTAGTTTTATTTTAGGATTTCTTTCAAGAGGTGATCAATAGATTCTTTTAATTTTCACTTAATCCTCTGTTTCTAGGACAATGAGGCAGCTTTCTTTAAGGATTTCTTGAAATATGATGTCTAGAATCTTTTTTTGATTGCAGCTTTCAGGTATTCCAATAATTCTTAAATTATTTTTCTGGAAAGGAAAAAACAAACATGATTAAACAACAGATAGGAAACATTACTATATATAAAATGGACATTTGGGATTATTTTAAATTTAGTAAGGTTTTGTATAAGCAAAAACAATGCAACCAAGATTAGGAGGAAAGCTGAAAGTTAAGAAGCAATATTTTTACAGGAAATATATCTGATAAAGATCTCATTTCTTAACTATATAAAACATGCATATGTTATAGATAAAATTAATTTAAACATATGAATATAAGTAATTCCTCAATTGATAATGGTCAAAGACTATGGACAGAATATTTTTCACATGATAAAATCAAAGCTTCCTATGGTCTATGAAAAAAAAAAAGGTAATAAATCATTATTGTTTAGATAAATGCAAATTAAAACAACTCAGGTATAGTGCCACACCCATTAGATTAGCTAATGTGTTTTTTAAAAAAGGAAAATAATAAATGTTGGAGAGGATATAGGAATGTTGGTGAAGTTGTGAAATGATCCAATCCTTTTGGAAAACAATGTCCAAAAGCCTATAAAAATACACATTTTGATCCAGTAATATTACTGCTAGGTCTATATCCTAAAGAGAGGAAAAACTATGACGGAAAAGGGGGAAGAGAGGACTTATGTGTATAAAATGATTTATAACATCTCTTTTTATAGTAACAAAAAATTGGTAATTGAGGAAGTTTGAGGGGAGTAACTAAACAAGTTATGATATATCATTGTATTGGAATATTATTGTGCTACAAGAAATAATGAGCTGGCTAATTTCAGGAAAAAAAAAAAAAAACTGGATAGAAATGAAATGATCCAAAGTAAAATAAGTAGAATAAGGAGAACATTTTACAGAGTATCTATGTGATAATAAACAGTGAATGTCTGAGTTATTTTCAGCAATTTCTAAGGATTCATAGTGTACAGAATGCTACCTACCTCCAGAGAAAGATGTGATAATCTAAACACAAATCAAAGCATGCTATTTTTCACTTTCTGTATTTTTTTATTATTTTTTTCCAGTAATCTTTTCTATCTCCTTTTCCATTTTGCCAATTCTATTTTTTAATGAGTTATTTCTTCAGTGAATTTTTGTCTCTTTTTTTCATTTGGCCAATTCTACTTTTAAGGATTTTGTTTAGTGAATTTTTGTACTTCTCCACCTCCCCCCTTTTTTTGTGCTTCCTTTGCTAACCTGTTGACTATTTTTTCATGATTCACTTGTGTCACTCTCATTTTTTTCCTAATTTTTTTCTCTTATTTTATTTTAAAATTCTATTAAACTCCTTTAGAAATTTTATTTTGGACCTGAAAAAAAAAAATGACCTGTTTTTGGGGTTTCACATGCAAACATTTTGATATTGTTGTCTTCTGAGTTTGTTTTTTGATCTTCCCTATAAACATAGTAAATGTCCACAGTCATTTCTTTTTTGCTATTGTTGGGGTTTTTTTTTTTGTTTTGTTTTGTTTTGTTTTGTTTTGTTTTGTTCATTTTCCAGCTCCTGTGATATAAGAAACACTATCCCAAGCTTCTTACTCTGGCCATTAGTTTGCTGCACTGGATAGCTGGAAGTCTTGCAGTTACCCTGCTATGTCACTAGTGGGCTGTGTTATGGGGATCTGGCTTCTAACTTGTACTGTGACTTAGCTCTTCTTATGGCTTGCCTGGACACCCCAACTCTGAGATACACTTTAGGTAGAGGGGAGGTAAGAGAAGAGAGAAGAGAGAGAAATTTTAGAATGCAAAATTTATTTTTAAAATGCATGTTAAAAATTGATTTTACATGTAATTGAGAAAAATCATTTAAAATTTAAAAAAAAAAGAAATTAAAACAAATAGTGTGAGAAGTATCCTGGTACACTGCTCTGTTTCACATCTCTAATTCCTGAACTTTTGGAAAGCAGGGAAGCAAAGTCATTGGGGTAGCTTTTTTTTTGACTCTGAGGAGAAAATAAGATTTGGAAAGGGAATGGGAGACTTACCTAATAATCCCAACCAGTTTAAACTTTTTCATTTTAATAAGTCAATTTTATCTTTTATTCTTTAAGTAGGGAATATGAGTTTTCTGAATGATTCTATTACTAATGAGCTTTGTGATCTTGGAGAAGTCATCAATTTTACTAGCTCTTCATTTAATATCTATAAAACAAGTTAGCCTCAAACACCAAATATGGCATGCTGCAGATAATGCTACCCAAAGCTATCCATAAGTTGATAGAGATAGGTTTCACTTGATTTCTTTGATTTTTTTCCCCAGGTTTCTAGCAAATAGAGACAGGGATTTTGTTTTCTTTCAGGAAAAAAAAGTATGTGTGTGTGTGTATGTGTGTTTATACAGGCATATATACATATGCATATATGTATGGGAACACCAAGATATTCTAAGCTAAAATACATTGTATTTATACATATCTGTGTGCAAAATATATGACATATACATATTCAATATGTGTATATATAATATCTAATTAACATACTCAGAGGGAGGATGTAATATATGAAAAATCTGTGATTCTCCTCACCAACTCCTGCTGCCATTTCTCTCTTCCTCAGATAAGAGAGTAATCATATGTGTGTGTTTATCATTTTTTAAAAAAAGGAATGAAATTAGATTATTATTTACCAAGTAATCACATCTACATAGCTCTTTAAGCTTTCTAAAGCACTTAGTTTTACATTTTAGCTTTTAAAGGAACATAGTAAAAGTTTATTATTTTCATGTAAAGAACAAGAGTTTATGTAATTTGTTCATAACCACATAGTTAGTAAGTATCAGAAGTGGGAGTTGAACTAATTTCTCTAGATTCAATATCCAGAGTTCTTTATAGCATTATATATAATATTATTTGGGGAAAAATAAAACTCTTCTGGAAATCCATATTTAATTTATATTCAGTTCAAGAAAAAGTTGCAAACAATTTTGATTATTTTTCAGAAGTTTTTCTCTTATTTTTTATGTCTCTTATTCCCTCTGGTGTGTTTTAAAATAAAATAATTTCAGCCATGGAGCCTAAGCCATACAAATTACAGTTACATAAAATTGGGGAAAAATCATGAGGATACCTCAAGGCTAAAATGGCTTCTATCCTCTCTGACTATAGTAAGAAATCCTCATTTTTTTTTTCCTTTCTTCCTTTGACATTGACAACTTTCAAAGTCAAATTCACATTGAAAAGGGAATAAGTGTCACTTGTGCTTTTATTGAACTTATTTATTATTGTTTGATGCTCAGTAGGAAAAGAAATATCCTTATGAAACTGACCAAAGATATCTCCAAACTTCTGACCATATTACCCAAAATCCCTTCTTTTGGGTTATTAATATACTCTTTTAAAATACCTCTGCTAGAGTCAAAACATGGATCCATAATATAGTGGAGTTTTAAAATGTCTTTCATTATAAAAGGATAATCCAGCTAATCAAATGGTAGGAGGTGCTACAGTATACAAAATTAACCTCTTAGGTTTAATATTAGAAATAGGATATTGAGGGGAGAGATGATTGTGAACAGGCTATGATTCTTGGAAGATTGAGTATAATCAATCCAAAAGACAGATAGGCTGAAAAGTAGCAACATTAACTCTTTAGGATGTGTATAGTTTTGATGCTTGATTGTTGTCTCAAAAATAATTATTTTCCTCTAACTTACTGAAAATACATTTTCCAAATCTATCCATTCTTCCTATTGATTCCAGCTTTATTTTTTCTTAGGTTGTAGTTTCCCCTACCTCTTTCAAGAGAATGTAAGTGCCTTTGTTTCAGGATTTTTTTTTTTTTAACTTTGACATCCTTAGCATTTTATGCAGTGTCTAACATATAGTTGATACTTAATAAATTTCTATTACATTGACTTGAAATAAATTACTTCTGGTCTTCAGATTATAGGAATCTCTTGGAGACTGCTAAGAAAGATTTCTAAGTCTATTATCTGGTTCCTTCAAATCACTGATTGGTTCTAATATCTTCTAGGTGCAGTGGTTTTCAAACTTTTGTTTTCAGTATCTTTATCCTATTAAAAATTATTGAGGATCTCTCCAAAGAGTTTTTGTTTATCTGTATTATATTTATAGATATTTACCATATTGGAAATAAAAACTATTTTTGAATTTGTAGACCCTCTAAAAGGGTTTCAGAGATCCCCAAGATTCTCTAGACCATACTTTGAGAACCACTGATCTAGGGCTTAAGATAGCACTATTTGATTATCAGTATGAATTTATCAATTAGATTATTAAAGTTATTGATGACTTTGGTTTTTACATCACATTCATTTTCAAGTATCTCCATTTTCTCTTCTCCATACAGTGAACTGTACCTTGTAACAAAGGGTAAATAATAATAATAATAAACAGTTAAACAAAACTAATGAAAATCTCATTTCAGAATGACAGGATAGGCTATCACATCTATACTCCTCCATTTCTGCAAAGGAGTGAAGAAGGTATCTTTTCTCTAGGATCAAGTTTTCTATTTAAAACATAGCTTTCACTTTCTATTTAAAAAAAATAATTTCTATTTACCAGGTTGTAGTAATTATATATATCATTTTCCTGATTTGCTCTATTTTACTATGCCTCAATTAATAGTTCAACTTAACAGATTGACTAACTCCCTTAGTTCTTAGAAGTCTTTCCATGATTATCTGTCTATACCACATTTATCATGGTATGAGGGACAATGTGTTCAACTTGAAGAAAGAATTGAGTTCAAATACCTATGACAATATTTTGCTATATGACCTTGGGCAAATCACTTAATTTTTCTCAAATAATTGTTTTCATATCTGTAAATTGAGCGAGTTTGATTAGAAATCAGCTACATTCATTAACAACTGTAATATGTAATAAGACCTCCAATAGGTGGAATATAATGATTATAATGTAAGGTTCCTTGAAAATTGGGTTGATTCATTATTTGTAATTATATCTCCAAGTAAATTGTTGTTTGGGTTTTGATGGCTCAGCGAGTGTAAATAACTATTTTTTCTGTTCTGTCCAGAAATTCTGAGTGTCTTTCCTTAGAAGATTGATTCTTTTAGAAGGCAAATGAGACTATATTTTGCCTCAATTCTCATCCAGGCTTTAATAATTGAATGTGTATTGTTGCCAACAAACTGAAACCTGGGAAAACATTTACTTAAAAGGATCAAAGTCTCCCTGAATGTAGGCCATTGCCACTCTTTTGGACCTTTGTGTCCACTAGATTGGGATAACTCTGGAGGAGAAAGTGACACTAATGACCCTGTACTGACCTATCTCATTTAAATCTAATTCACATGTAAGTCAAGACATCAATATCCTGAAGTCATTGTTCTTTGGCAATGAAGGACAAACAACAAAACTCTCTGGGAAATACCTCATACTTAGTGGTGCTTAATACATGTTTTTTGATTTATTAATCAATGTCATGAAGAAGAGTCTAAGAACAAAGAATAAATACTGCTCATGCTCAAAACCAGAGTTGTTTTCTAAATTTATAATCCATTGTTAGAGTTGCTAGGGGAAGAAAAAAAGCTCAACATAGGTATACTGAAGACTCAAGGGAAAGCCAAGATAAAATAAAAAGGAAGGGCTCCCTACTGAGATGAATCTAGAAAGTGAGGGATGGGGAAGCTTGCCTTTGACTGGATACATGAGAAACATTCAGAGCTGAGGATGGGGTATACTATAGATATTACATATTTTGTCCATTTTCTTCAAATTCTTCACTGAGTTTCTAAAGTATCTGCTTTATTTATACCTTTACTGGCACAAAAACCCAGATATAAGGAATATTTTCTTTTATCTTTGTATCTTCTATATAAAATCTCCCTGGAAACTAGACATAGAACCAAAATGCCCAGGTTAGAATGCATTTTCAAGGGTTTGTAATTTGAAGCTTGCTAAGGAGAAATAATGGCAATTGTCAGCATCATAGACTTAGGCTTTCATCAATCCAGATGGCCCTTCTGAATTGTATCAAATGTAAAAGAAAAAAAATTAAGATAACATTTTGAGACTTTAGGATGAACTGGGTAGAATCCAATGGACCTTTTTAAAAGTAAATTCATAAAGCAAAGACTTGCTAAGATGAATATACAAAATCAAAAAAATCTACTTATTAGACAATAAACAGTAAAGTTTAATTCGATTCTTAACTATAACAAAAGAAATTAGGTGTACAAACTCTTATTTTCATAGTTCTACAATAAAACATATAAAATGATGGATTTATAGTTAATAGTAGTGATCAAGGTCATCTATTCAACTTATGACACTTTTCACCCAAAACTGTCTGACCCTGTGCATATATTAATATATATATATATATAATATTTACTATTGCTAAATTATAATTTCACAACCTACAGATTAAGAAGCTTTGATCTATTCTAATGTTCTCATTTTAGAAATGAGAAGATTGAAATCCTGAGAGATTAAATGACTGCCTAACGATAAAAAGGATATCAAAGCTATTATTTGACACAGGCTCACTGAAATCCAAATCAATCATTATTCCTACTATATCATTTTGAGATACTTTTGTTTAATATTATGAAATTGTTCCAAGGAGGCAGCACAACACAGGGAAGAAAACATTGACTCTTTAGTCCAAAGTTTGGTAGTGGTTCTGGTTCTGGTTTTTATTACTAGCTTTGACCTTAAGGAAGTCACTTTTATCTCAGGGCCTCAGTTTCTTCATTTTTGAAACAAATGGGTTATACTAACTGATCTCTAATCTCCCTTTCATCTGTGAAGCTATCATCCTTTGAAAGACTTTTTGAAGACTCTGGCTATTGGACTGTGCCTGTGGATCCCTGAAGCAAATCCCAAAGTGGAATACTGTTCAACATAATTACTGCTAAAAAAAATCCAAATATTAATTGGGTTTTTGCAATATATGAAGAAAAGAAAACATAATTTAACTACATTTGCTAGCAATTTCAATTTGTAATAAACAATAACATGTTACTTGGGGCTAAAAATCCAATAAATGAAAAATCAACAGTTGGCCATGCATAGTCCTTGTAGACCAACATAATTAAGTAATTGAAGAATTCAGAAGAGAGAAGTGAAACTATTTTTAATTTCTTTAAAAAAAAAGTTGTTCAGTAATGCTTCAGAAACATTTCTACTTTTTAAAGTATTAATTAAGGTAATGTTATAATTTTAAAATAAAAGGTAAAGAAAATTCAAAAGTTTATGTTACCTAGTGTTCTTTTTTTCTTCATTGTTAGAATTTATCCCCAAATCATGTTTTGAACTATCTACATTAATCAATCTTTCATGTAGTTTTGAAATTAACCTTTCTGAACAATCACCATTTTCTCTCTTAAGCCCCATACAGTGACATTCTGTTTTTCTGACCACATAGATCCCCATTTTTATATTGAAGCAGCTTATGAGATACAGTAGTTGGAGTGTCAGGAAGTCAGGAAGCTCTGAGTTAGAATTTTGCATCAGACATTTATTAGGTGTGTGATCCTGAACAATTTCCTAAATTGTATTTAGTTGATTGATTGATAGATAAATAGTACTTTACAAACCTTAAAGTACTATGTAAATGCCAGTTATTGTTATTATCATTATTATTGTTATAAAATTCTATTCCTCAGACTTCTTTCATTGTACCTTGATCATCCTAATTATATTTCCATTTTCCTCATCTGCCCTCTCTAGTCTATCCATACTTACTTTCCTCCTAGCCTTTTATGCCCCTATTCATTCCATTCCCTAAAGAAACCTGAATGGCCCATGATCCAAATTTGATGCATGTTTATGATAAATCTTTGCTCTTCAGATCAGTGTGCAGATTGTGAGTGGGTGTCTTTGGAACTCTAGATGTATTCCTTTTATGGCATTTGTTTAGTCTGTATTATAGTTCATCTTTCAATAATTTCATCATACATTCAGTGTGCCAATCAAGCTGTGTCCTTGTTTGTAGGCTACACAAGTAATTGGAGTTATTTTGAATAGAGAAAGAACACCAAAGAAGCATGTTTTAAGAAACTGTATAATCTGTGAACATTTTCCCATGATGCTTTCTCCATTGCTGGTTCAAAAATGATTATTGAATTGAATTTATTTGTTCAGGGTTAAACATAATACAATTTTCGAAAGTGTGAGGAAAAGATTAAGGCCTATTAGCCTCTTCTATTGGGAATTGTTCATTTTAGCCTATGCTAGGAAAAATCCTCAAAGAGAAAGTCATTAACAAGTCAAGAGATCTAGTTTTTGTTTGTAAGTTCTGTCATAACCTATCGTTGAGACCTTAAGTAACTGACTCAACTTCTCTGAACTTCCTGAAATTTATGAATGCTTTTCCCTTCTACCTCACAAACAATCAGAAAAAATCATTTGAGGATTAAATGCATGAAACCACCTTTAAAGTATATTAGGACTTTTGTCATCCTTTTTCATGAGTGTCCATCTTTATTTTCTTGTAAATTGTTCATTTGTTCTCTGCTGTGTACCTTTTTTATTTTATCTCTACCCCTCCCCGCCCCTTCCTGCTCTTCATCCCAAGCAGGACAAATTTAAGAACAGATATATGTATATATATATATGTAAATATGTTGAGGTGTGAGAAATTTGGATTGAGAGATCCTCTGACAGCAACAGGGTCCCCTGGCTTGTGTCTCAGGCTTTGGGAATGAATTCGCAATTGCAAATGAATACTGGTGAGGTTTGTGGCAAAAAAAAAAAAAGGGGGGGGGGGGGGGGGTTAAGCCCATTTTATTGCATTGAGAAAACAACTTTCTCAGGTGGCAAAATCCTGTTTGCAAATGTTTGGGGTCTTTTATCAGCCTTCAGAGATTTGAGACTAAGGAGCAATTAAAGGCTAATTTTCAGTTCAATAATGAGTGGTGATTATGCCTAGGGCCAAGATCTCCAACTGAATTGTAGTTGGTGAAGCTATGGGAGTTTCCCCTATGAACAGAAGGGTGGGGCCCTTCCTAGAGGCCAGGAAGGGTTTGAGATATCTGACCCAGGACCATCCTTTCCCCCAAAATCACAGTTTAGTCAGATATAAACATACACATACATATATATATATATATATATATATATATATATATATATATATCTTTCCTTTCTCTCTTTACCCTTTGCTTTAATTCTGTTCCTTTGCCTTGCTATTATTATTTAACCTCTTTCCCACCCATAGAGTCCTTCTTTGTCTTCTTCCCACACCCTTTGCTTACCTGTCCACCTATTCCTCCCCTGCTTTTGGAAGGGTGCTATACCATTCATAGTATATTTGTAGTGTTGCCTATTTAACCTATTCCCCATGTGAGTAGATTTTCAGAACCATGAGCTGTCCTCTCCCCCCAACCCCCATGCCTCTGTCTATTCTTCCTCTGCACCTCATTTATATGACATAATTACTATCTTTATCTTAACTCTGTCCCAATCTTTCTTTTGAACTGCCCTATTGTTATCTGTCATAAACATATGCTATACATTTTCCATGCTAAAAAAAAAAAAATTGAGTTTCTTGAAACTGATCTTTAATATTGGCTCTTATATATTAAATTTTCTATTAAGTTCAGGCATGGTTGATAGAAGGTCCTGAAAATCTGCAAGTTTATTGAATGTCCATTTTTTCTCATTTAAAATTATAGATAATTTTGCTGATTGTGATATTTTTGGCTGCAGACCTCGTTCTTTTGATTGTTGGTAGATGAGATTCCAGGACCTGCAATCTTTTATTGTGGCTGCTGATAAATCCTGTATAATTCCAGTTGTAGTTCCATCATATTTGATTTTTTTTTTCTTCTTTAGTTCAGAATATTCTTTTTAATCTGGAAGTTTCAAAATTTGGCAGTAATGTTCCTATATGTTTTGCACAGAGGATTCCTTTGAGATGGTGATTGGTGGAATTTTTTTCTATTTTTACTTTCCCCTTATATTCTATTACTCCAGGACAATTTTCTTGGATTATTTCTTGCATTTCTGTGTCAAGGTCTTTTTATTTGGTCACAACTTTTAGGCAGTCCAAATTTTCTTATATTTTCTCCTCAATCAGTTCTCCAGATCTGGCATTTTTCTTATGCTTCACTTTGTTCTAATTTTTTATTCCTTATAATCTGTTTTGTTATTTCTTGGTCTCTCATAGTTTGACTGATTTCCCCTTGCCCAATTATAATTTTCACAGAGTTATTTTAATCTTTGAGACTCTGCACCTCCTTTTCTACTTGGTTAACTTTTTTTTTTTCCATAATTTTATTTTTCTTGGATGTCCTTGTTTTTGTTTTGTTTTGTTTAGTTTTGTCCTTGTTGTTTTTCCTCAATGTTTCTGTGGGGAATAGATAAGATGAAGAACTTACAGGAATGTATGAATTCTTTTTCTCTATTTTATTTTCATTATTTCTGTGTTTCCCCTATGACCTGTATAATATGTGCAGGCCCATATCTACTTGAGCCTTGGCCAGCTAGAAAGATATTTACTTAACCTGAGCTGATGACATTTATTGATATTTGACATTTATTGATATTTTGTCTATTAGCTGGACCACTGTCTGCTTGATTAAGCCTGAAGGCCTGATTTTCTGTTTCCTAGAAATCAGGAGATTTCAGGGAAACAGAAACCTTCTGTTCCAATTTCCCCAAATAGTAACAACCAATTAGATGCCTTCCCCTCCCCTTCTCAATGCTCTCTTACTTATGATGTAATTTTTTGTATAAAATCTATGTATTTTTACTACTTCTTTAGCCCTCCTACCATGAGCTTTCTCTTTCTTATCTTGCGATGGGATGGCTCATCCTCTGGAGATTTTCAATAAACAACTTTTCTGCCTTCTACTGAGTGATCCCTGAGTAGTCATTTTGGTTAAGGGTCTTCTACATCCCTCACATTTCTAATTTTATTTTTAATTTCTTTTGAGTTCTTAATTTTTGAAAAGAGGTTACCACTTCCAATGTTTTTGCAATTAAAAAAAATTGTTATCTAATGAATGAAGAGTATTTTCAAATTAAGAGATAGTCTGTATGAGTGGTTTAATCTTGTACAGCCAAGGCCAGTTTCTCAAAACAAAGTACTCAGAAGCAAATTGGGTTAAATCACCTGAAGTCCAGTATTTCTTTCCTTATATTGAGAATGACTCTGAAGTTTGGTCACAAGCTCATTATTGTACTTGTTAAATTCATGTATTTTTCTTTCCTTAAATTAAGACAATTCATAGAGAAATTGAAACTAACTTCATTTCTTTAAGATTGATGAGGGGAACTTTGAAACTCTCCTCTGACTTTGGTGGGAAGAAACTCTCCTTAACTCTTAAGAGACCCATCTCAGGGAATCAAGATAAAGTGGTAATCTTGGTGGAACTAGCTACACCCTCTATTGAGCTGAAAATTAGTCCAGGACCACTCCTATTTAGCTTGAATTTAAGTGGTCTCATTCTACTGGAAATCTAGGCCTGGGGGCAATAATCTCATTTAATTGATCTCTTATAAAAAAGGCAATTTTAAACTCATAGTTTGAAGAGGTCCAAAGTGGCACAGCTGCCTACCAGGACCCCTGTCAGATGTAAAGAGACACCCTCTTCTCAGTGTTAACACCTCTGTTTATCTCTCTGCCAGGATTTCTCTCCTAGGACCTTTATCTCTCTGCCAGGACTTTGCCACTGAGGAAGTCAGTCTCCTAGCAAAGCTGACTTCTGCAGTGCCAATAACTTCCTTTTTACCAGTCGAATATTTCGGCGTGGTGAATTCTTTCATGTTGAACCTGTACCAATCAGACAGGGATTCTCATAACAACTCTCTGTACTACCATTAACTGCATCAAAATGGACATAGTCATGTCTTTACAACACAGTTGGAAATGAGGTCATTGGTATTTTGATTTCTTCTATAGGAGAGAATCCTTAGGAATTCCTTAAGAGAATTATCTTGTAATACCAGTACTTAGCCCAAGGTTTGGCACAAAACAGTTGCCTAATAAATATTTAACAAGTGATTCATTAGTTCCTTATAATTAGAATGAAAAAAATTTATGATAAAAATTTATCTCAAATTATTACTTTTTTTGGAGGCAATAGGATTATATGATTTACCCAGACTCTAAAACTAGTAAATTTCAAAGGCTGGTCTCTCCCAGACTCAAAAAAGCTTTTATATTTCCTACATCTCTTCTATCCTTGTGGTTAAACTCATAAAAACATCTAGAGTCAATTCTTTCATTTTCTGTCTTTTAACTCTGTTATGGGCCAGAATTCTGAACTTGAAACAAAAGATTTTTACAAGGTACTAAGTCAGTAGAATTGATAGAGACAATAGTTATCTAATTTAGCATGGTTCAGTATGATTGATTTAATCCTACAAGGAATTGTTATAGGCCAGATCTTCAAACAAGATACTAAGTGGAATTGAGGAGACAATGGTTAAATCTAGTTTAACATTGATTTAATCCTACAACAAATGATGGTTTCCTAGTGATATAATGATTGGTTTGTACTCAGTACGTAGCATATAAGCTAGAAGTCTCAGCCAGGGAGATTCATAGATTCAGAGACAAGTGGACAGAAGGCTAGAGGCTGAAGGCTGCAGTACAAGCCCTTGGACTCAGACAGATTAATCCCATCTCACACCAATTGGTGGCAGACTCTCATCCTTCACTTCCCCACTGAAACCAAGACTCCAGAAGGCCCCCAGAGAATTAGCTGAGACCCAGGAAAAGAGACAAGACTTTGAAAGAGATAATAAAGGATTTGGACTTTAACACCTGACTGCACTTGTGTTGATTACTGAACTGAAATGAAGGTGCTCTCCCAGAGACCCCTAGTAAACCTCAACAGAGAACATTACATTTTAGAGAGAACATTTTATAACTCTCTCCTTAACACCTTTGCAATCTGGTTTCAGATGTTATCATTATAAGGAAAGTATTTTCCTTTAATCAGTGATCTTTGGAGATCAATTGCCAATGATCACTTAATTGCCTTTTCTCAATCCTAATTCTCCTTGAAATTTGTCACCACTTACACTGTTAATCATCCTCTTCTTATTTATATTTTTCTCTCCAGGTTTTCTCAGCATTCGTTCTTATTCTCTTTTCTTTATACATCCTCCAGTATACCTTCACCTAGAATACTTATCCTATAGTGATCTGTCTTAGTCCCCTTTTGCCTCTTCACTACTTCACTTGGTGATCTCATCAGTTCCCATAGATTTTATTGCCATTTCTATGTTGATGATTCACAAATCCATTTATCCTACCTTACCCTTACTGTTGACTTCAAATCTCAAACCTCTAATTGCCTTTCAGACATCTGGAATTAAATAAGTAGTAAATATCTTAAATTCAACATATCTAAAACCAAACTCATAATCTTTTCCCATAAATGGATTTTCCCCTTCTAACTTTCCATTACTCTTGAGGGCAATATCATACTCCCAGAAACTCTGACTCTTAATTCAATTGTCTTTCAAACATGCCCATGTCTCTCTCATTCACAGCAAAACAAAACAACAAACCCTCACTAGTTCCTTCTGTACGCTATCATTTTAAATCTCTTTTATATCTCAAATCTTTTCTGTGCTTTTTAGCTAAACTCCTTGAAAATGTTATTATAATAGGTGCTTCTCTTAATTCTAGTGCCTTCCTGCTGTTGATCATTTCATTTTATGGTATATATAGTTTGTTTGTAAGTACAGTCAATCCTCAACTTTCCCGGGGGTCACATTCCTAGAAAACAGCCACAAAGTTAAAAAAAACAAGAATGTTGATACATTGAACCCACGGGAAATAGGAGCTTAGATTCCTGCTACCACGAAAAATTGTAATCTTTTGCTAAAGATTGCTGAAAATACACTTTTCTGCATACAATTCTTTATAATAAAATATTAACCATAGTAACCATGAATTACCTATACAAATGCAAGAAGAAAAGAGGTTACATTAGAAGGATGGGGAGGGCCAGGAAGAAAATGTCGAAAGAACCCTGAAGTAAAATACAGAAAGATGGAACTTCCCATTTCTAAATCTTTTTTTTTTTTTTTTTTGGCTCCAAATGTAAATGATTCCTTGATAAAAAGCACATGTCTCAAATTAAAGTCTGACTCTGGTCCTAGTTCAGAACTTGTCAAAGTAGCTTAGCCTGGTTAATGCCAAAAGATTCAGATTCTCTTTGGAGATTGGTTTGTTTCAATGATGCTTCATTGCTTAGGACCTCATCACTTTGAGATGATCAGGAACCCATTGGCATGGGCAGCAGGCCAATAAGAGTGGGATTGACCATCATCTCATTTAGCCAACAATTTAGCTTCTTTTCCTTTTTTTTTTTTTCAATTCTATCATAACACACTTGAGAGTCTACTTTGCAAATATCTTCTTCCTTTTAGATATGAATTTGTGCATTGCATCTTTCTCTCTTTTTTTTTTTTTCTTCACTGAACATATCCCAGTTGAGCAAAAGTTGCACATTCAAAAGAGAAGATTACAATAAATTCACATAAAGGTTTGAAATTGTGGTAGTTAAGTAAAGGAGTGTTGAAAATCAACTATGTTTGCTTCTTACCTGCTCCATTCACTTTTGAGTTCCTTGAGATTGGAACCTATTTTTTTGCTTCTTTTTCTATCTTGAAGACATTACAAATTGCTATGTTCATTGTAGAAGTTTACTAAACACTTATTGATCAACTGATTATCATATCACAGAACAGCTGTTATTTGCATCTGTTTTCTTTGCTTATTTTAGGAAATGGATGTCTCTCAGGAGAGAGATGTTAAGCCATAGCAGAATGGTTGCATTATGGACTAAATCACTTAAGACCAAATGCCCTTTTAAAAAATATGTTTATGGTATCTTGTGTTGTTATAGATGAGCAAATGTTTGTGGTGTTCTCTTCTTTAAAATATAATGTTTTTCTCTGGGAGCAGGTTTCTTGGGGAGGTTTTCTGGAGGCAGCCTTAGTTTCAGTTGAAAGTAATAATAACTCCAAATGCAGCAGGTGTTAAAAGTTCAGATCTTTTATTGCTTCCTCCAAAATAGCCTGGTCAGTTTTCTTAGAGACCTATCTCTCTGCTTGGTTCCAAAAGCTCTTGCTGCTAATCTTTTGCCTCTGCTAGCTTCGGCTTCTCTTCTTCCAAAGGTCTCCAGCCAACACCAAGGTGAAAGTTGGAATGAATCTTGTCTTGCCTCTGAGACAGGGCTTCTGGCTCTCTATCTTTCAGAATGCTCCCATCTCTGTCAATCTTCCAAAGTAACTAACTGACTGAAGCTCCAAGAGCTTCTTATATATGATTTCCCAAGGTTGATCCTTCTCTGACAAAGGGATTATGGGATTTGAGAGTGGGATTATGGGTTTCTGACTTGTGAATCTTATACTGAAAACTGACTTGTGAATCTCCCAAAAGTGTAAACTCCATTGAGTGAGAGCATTAAATACATTAGTGAACTAGAGAATTTGCTAAGTACCATGCTAAATTAGATAATTATTGTCTCTATCAATTCTAATAATTTAACAGCTTGTAAGGATTCTAGCAAGTGTTCATAAATATTTTTTAGAATTTTGAAAGGGTACCATATAAATTCTTTTTTGTGGGGAAAGGAACAAGGAAGGATGTTGCCATTAGAGCATTGGTTGTTATTTATTGCCCTTTGTTCTCAAAGAGGACATAAATGACATCACTATGTTAGAGTTGAGTAATATTGTGTGTCCAACTGTGGCTGATCAGGCCAGTGTGAACTCAGAATGTTCTGCCAGAGGTTAGAGATAAGTAGCCCCTATGAACTTTGAAGTGATCTTTCTAATTTTGCATATCTCATGTTTCTTCTGAGCTACATCACTTTTGCTTTGCTCATAAACCACAAGCACTGTTTTCTGACCTGGATATCATATTCCAAGCCTTTTGATCCTTTACTGTAGAAGCTGCTAAATCTTGTGTTATCCTAAATGTGACTCCACTGTATGTGAATTGTTTCTGGATGCTTGAAATATTTTCTCCTTGACCTGGTAGTTCTGGAATTTAGCTATAATATTCTGGGGAGTTTTTATTTAGGGATCTCTTTCAGAAGGTGATGGGTGAATTTTTTTCAATTTCTATTTTACCCTCTGGTTTTAGAATATCAGGCCAGTTTTGCTTGATAATTTCTTTCTTTTTTTTTTTTTTATTTGAGTAAAGTTTATATTGTTGCTCAATAGGTGCTTCTCTATGCTCATATGACTTTTTATTTATTTTTTCCTTTTTTTTATTATAACTTTTTATTGACAGATAATTTTTTTACAACATTATCCCTTGCACTCACTTCTGTTCCAACTTTACCCTTCCCTTCCTCCACCCCCTCCCCTAGATAGCAGGCAGTGTTATACATGTTAAATATATTATAGTATATCCTAGATACAATATAATGTGTGCAGAACCAAATAGTTCTCTTGTTGCAGAGGGAGAATTGGATTCAGAAGGTAAAAATGGCCTGGGCAGAAAAACAAAAATGCAAAGAGTTTACACTTATTTCCCAGCATTCCTTCACTGGGTGCAGCAAATTCTATCCATCATTAATTAGTTGGAACTGAGTAAGATCTTCTCTTTGTCGAAGCTATCTACTTCCAGCAGAATACAGCTTCATACAGTTTTGAAGTGTATAATGATCTCCTGTTTCTACTCATTTCACTTTGCATCAGTTCATGTAAGTTTCTCCAAGCCTCTCTAATATTCCATAACATTCATATACCACAATTTACCCAAACATTCTCTAATTGATGAGCATTCATTCATTTTCCAGTTTCTAGCCACTACAAAGAGGGCTGCCACAAACATTTTGACACTCCATTTTCCTTCTTTAGTATTTCTTTGGGATATAAGCCCAGTAGTAGCACTTTTGGATCAAAAGGTATGCACAGTTTGATAATTTTTTGGGCATAATTCCAGATTGCTTTCCAGAATGGTTGGATTTATTCACAACTCCACCAACAATGCAACTTGATAGTTTCTTGAAAGATGATGTCCAGGCTCTCTCTTTTTTTTAATCATGACTTTCAGATAGACCAACAATTTTTAAATTATGTCTCCAGCATATAACCTTTTCCAAGTTAGTTGTTTTTCCAATGAGATATTTTACATTTTTTCTATTTTTTTGAGTTTTTTTGGTTTTGCTTTATTGTATCTTGTTTTCTCATAAAATCATTAGCTTCCATTTACTCAATTCTATTTTTTAAGGAATTTAAGCTTTTGTACCTATGTTCACAATTGGCCAATTTTTCTTTTTAAGGTATTCATTGTGTCATTAGATTTTTGTATTTACTCTTCTACTATTTTTAATCCTTTTCCTAGTTTTTGCTCTATCTTTCTTACTTGATTTTCAAAGTCCATTTTGAGGTCTTCCATGGTCTGAGTCTAATTCTTATTTTTCTTGGAGGCTTTGGATGTAGGAACTTTGACTTTGTTATTTTTTAAGTGTATGTGTCTTCTTTGTCACCATAATTTTCAATGATCAAAAACTTTTTTTGTTTTCTGCTCATTTTTCTAGCCTATTACTGTCCTTTTAACTCTTTGTTAATGTAGGGCTCTGTTTCCATGGTGAAGGGTATACTGTTCCAAGCTTCAGGGGTTTTGTGCACCTGTTTTCAGAAATCCTTCTAGAAATCTGATCATAAACACTCTTTTCTGCACTGGTGCTATTAGTTGTGTCCCTATTCACTATAGCTATAAGATCTAGTGTTCTGGCCAGGGCTGATGCTCTGCTGACTGGATCTACACTGGGATTGCACACCAGACTCCCACCCTGATGCTACAAACTTTCTCCACTGACCTTCAGAATCCTCCCTGCTGCCCCTGGGCTGAGAGATCCAGAAATCTCCACCATTACTGCTGATTCAAAGTTTCCTCCTCACTGACTCTGGGCTCTGGGCCAGGGCTGGGCCTGGGGCCAGGGCTAGGTCTGGGTCTGGTTCTGGGTCCAGGTGCAGGGCTTGGTCTGGGGCTGCATTACCACAAGGACTGCATGCTGGATTCCCAGACCATTTCTGCTGAGCTTCTAAATTGCCTTTGGCTGGCAAATGTTCTACTCCATCTTCTTGGGTTTCTGAAGCTCTACAGTTTGTTTAAAGTCATTATTTAAAGGAATTTGGAACAGTTTGGAGAGAGGTTGGGCAAGTTCCTGCCTTTGTTCTTATGAGAGACCTTGAGAATGTTCTTGTATCACTTTTTATGATCACCTTAGGAGTGTTTGCACTGTGTGAGTTTTCCATAAAATAATTCTTTTGGACAGCATAAATTTGGTATTTGAACAATGTGACCAGTCCATCAGAGTTATGTTCTCTGCAATAGAATATTTTGGATAAATAAGTAGCTGTAGAACCAAGAAGATTTAGGGTCAAGTCCTGTTTATCTATAGAATGTTGGTTAAAAAAAATCCAACCTTTCAATATTTTTTTTTTATCAGTTCTAAGATGATAATAAGACTAAGTTGTCCAATACTATATGAGGATCAATTTTGATGGAAGTGACTATCTTTGACAACGAGAGGATGCAATTCATTTTCAATTGATCAGTAATGAACAGAACCAGCTATACCCAGTGTAAGAATACTAGGAAATGAGTGGACTGCTTGCATTTTTGTTTTTCTTCCCAGGTTATGTTTACCTTCTAAATCCATTTTTTTTCTTGTGCAACAAAAGAACTATATAAATATGTACACATATATTGTATTTAAGATATACTTTAACATATACATGAGACTGCCTGCCATCTGGAGAGAGGGTGGAGGGAAGGAAGGGAAAAGTTGGAACAGAAGTGATTGCAAGGGTCAATGTTGAAACATTACCCATGCATATGTTCTGTCAATAAAAAGCTATAAAAATAAAAAGAAGAAGAAGAAGAAGAAAAAGACTAAGTTGTTATTCAATTTGGCATAAAGAGTTTCTTCATTTGGGAATAATATATCAATGAAATCATAGATCTGATCCTTATCACTAAACACTGGAAAAGTAACCTTCAGGAAACCTGACATTTCTGAAACAAATTCTAAAGAGATCAAGAGAAGTTGAGAAAAGAAGTAAATAAAAATAGTTTAGTTTTCCAAATGAAGATACTCATTAGATGTCTGACCTTGGACATAAACAAACAAAAACCTTAACCTCTTTCTGCCTCATTTCTTTTTGATAAAGGGAAGGAATTGGACTAGATAAGAAGGGATTGAATCTGATGCCATTGAACTTGGCTGGGTTTTTCACCAAAATTTGATAAATATATTCCAAGAGAACTTTTTTTCCCCTTGAAATTTTATGTATTTCATTTTATAAATTTAAAATATTGAGATGAGGGGGTCCATCAACTTGAACAGTCTGCCAAAAGAAACCATGATACAAATAAAAAAAAAGGTTAAAAACAAAAAAAGAAAGAAAATAAAACAAAACCCTGCATTACTTGAGTTATGACTTTTTTTTTTTCTCTGTCTATGGCATCTATGGAAAGATACAAAATAATCAAAGATCTACAATGAATTATCTATGTTGGCAGGTTCATGTTTATTGAAATCTTATAAGGATCTTTCATATTCTTTCACCCAGCTCTCTCCTGTTAACATTCTTCATATTTGTAGCCTAAGGATTGCATATATCTAGAGAAAGGAGACTTACTTAGATTTTTCACAAACAGAAATTCCCACTAGAACTTAACAAAGCAGAAGCAAAATTTAATGTTTTATTTTATTTTATTTTTTTCCTTTAGCTCTGGAATACACTTTTCCTTGTGAAGCTTGATGGTGAGAAAAAGCTATTTCCTACTCCCATACCCACTCAACCCTGACCCCTTACCAATTTTACAGAAGAATATTTGACCTGTAGTTAGTGGCCACAGAGGTCCATTAAAGTTTCTTAGCAATACAGGAATGAATATATAATCATCAAAAGTGAAATGTGGAAACAAGCTTTGATACTGTTAAGACTGTATCTTTTGGCACTAAGAATGCTGGCAGGCAGTAAAATATTTTAAGTTCCCTGGATTCATTGAAGAAAGTTTGCTGGAAAAAGAGCTTCAAGGGGAGAAATAACTAGTTAGTTATATTTGTTGGAGTATAGAACACTATAGTATTTATGATGAAATTAACTGCCTAAGGAAATGCAAGTCATTATCATTGTCACTTTAGCAACTTACATTTACATTATTTTCTATCTATAAGTATCATGTACATAAAGTTATTTACATAGTGTCTCATCCATTAGAAAATGAACTACATAAGAACAAGGAAATCTTTGTCTTTCTTCATATTCCTTCTATGTAACAGTTCCTGGAACATAGTAGGCTCTTAATTTTTGCCTGCCGACAGTTTGATATTTATATTGGCTTTAAAGTTTGCATAGTGTACATTATCCCTTTTGATCAATATAACAATCTTTTGAAATATTTGCTTTTATTGTCTACATTTTGCAGGTCAGTGAACTGAGATTGAGAGTTATTTAGTGATTTTCCCAGCACCACCTAAATACTGAATTGTTAGGCAGAATTTAAAGACTGGCTTTCCTGACTCCAAGTCTTTCAATGAGGAAAACCAGAAAAAAAAAAAATCATCACAAAGCAGGAATCTATAGTGAAATTTCAAAGAGTTTGCCTTCCGATTTGTACATTAAATAATCTTACTCCAGACCAATCAATACTCTTTCAGTCTGCTTCTTACAGTTACACATGATAATTTCACCTTTCCTATTTCTATCCTATTTAAGAATCAAAAGATAAGACATGATACTATTACTACAAAGAAAATAAATATGATCTCTTAATGAATGGCATTCTGTCAATGATATTTATAAAAATATTGCTTTATTAATAAAACATTTTCTACTTCCTTCCCTATGGGTACTCCTCTACTGCTACCCCCTCCCTTCTTGTTCCTGACTAAACAGTTGGTTAAGAAATTACTACATTAAAAAAAATTACTTGGGGTCAACACACTATTGATGAGCCTCTCTGAAATTCATTCAGATGATTTTTAGTAGTCAGTCTGTTCCCCAATGTATCCTTATAGACTTTCAAACTTAGCAGCACCTATTAGAGCTTAGATACAATTCCATTTAAAAATAAGTATCCATTATGTACTAGGAACAAATGTTCTAAATGAATAAAAAAATAGTCTCTGAAGGAACTAATTTTCTATTGGGATTAAAGTTAGCTTCTGTTTCACTAGTTTAATTTTCAAGAACCCAGAATTATTCACCTGAGTGCCAGAATTCCCTCCTACACACCCCCAAGCAAGAATACTCATGAATATATGTATATATTTATTTTCCCATCTCTGTGTTTCTCTTTCCTTCTCTCCCTTTTCTTGTCTCTTTCCTCTTCTCTTACTATCTCCTTCCCTTTTTCTTCCTTAATGTCTTCTATGTTCCTCCCTCCCTCATTCAAAGCTATCTTTAGAGTCTATTTAGTCTCAAAATTATACTTTAATAAAAATATTATAATATTACAGGCTACCATACTAAAAGTCCATGCCTTTTTTATGGCAGGGAAAACATTTGTATATTACACTAAATCAACTTCTTCTTTTTTTTTTTTTAAATAATTATAACTTTTTTATTGACAGAACCCATGCCTGGGTAATTTTTTACAACATTATCCCTTGCACTCACTTCTGTTCCGACTTTCCCTCTCCCTTCCTCCACCCCCTCCCCGAGATGGCAAGCAGTCCTATACATGTTAAATATGTCACATAAACCAACTTCTTGAAAAAAAAATAACATTACTGTAATGAAAGTCATTCAGATTTCTATTGCTCCTTTTTTTTCCCCTGATTTAAATGATTTGCATTTAGTAGACCAGGGCACTAAGTGGCACAATAGATAGAATGCCTAGCCTAGAGTCAGGAAGACTCCTCTTTTTGAGTTAAAATTTGACCTCAAACACTTCTTAGCTCTGTGACCCTGGTCACTTAACCGTATTTTCCTGAGTTTGTTCATCTGTGAAATGAAATGGAGAAGTGGCAAACTACTCTAATAAGAAAAGAAAATCCCACATAAATAAGGAGGGAAAGGGTAGAATATGATAGGTGGAACAAAGAAGGTGTTTCAATTAAATGGGGTGGGATAAAGCATGTAGATTAATGGGAATGGGATAAAGAGGGAGGGAAAGGGTTGGGAGGAGAAAATAAGGGAGAGATCCATCCAGTGGGGGAGGTTAAGTAATAGAAAGGAAAGTTAAGGAGTAAAATTACAATATAAGAGTTAACAGGGATAAGAAATCAAAGATATACACAAACAGTATAACAAGAAGCAGGAGCAGAATGTATTAGGGAACAAAAAAGTATATTTCCAGCCATATTAATATTATTTTAGATGCATGTCTTATATTTGTAAATGTGTATGTACACACACACACACACACACACACACACACATAAACACATATCTGTGCTTAATATCTGTGCTTGGGAGAGATGGGGGGGATAAAAGAGGGAAAAAAAGAATAAAGTTAAAAAGTGCACAACAGAGAACACACTGTAACTTACAAGGAAGCAAAGATGCATATCATGAATATAATGTCTTCTATTATTATACAGGCTTTCTTGTTATGTATTTCAAATCCTCCCTGATGTTCTGATGGGCATATGACAGTGAGTTTTTCCTTTTTCTGTCTTCCTTTATTTTCTGGGTTTTTTTTTTTTTTTTTTTTTTTTTGTATTTTGTATTTAATTTTAAATAAATCAATTAAAAAAAAAAACTTTAAAAAAAGTCCCTGGGTCAAACACTTATTGCAAAGATATTCTTTTTACTTCTTTTGTCAGGCACAGGATAATATTTTTCTTACATTTAATATGCCCATTCTCTATATAACCTTTTTCACCTCCCTTGCCAAAGGTATATAGGCTGAGAAATGAAGTTCTGGTGGTCATGTTGGAAATTCACTAGTGTACGATCATTCATAGGTGAAGGTGGCTTGTGAATGTTAAAGGGACAGATTGTTTTTCTCTCACTTAGGGGGACAAAATTCCATGGACTGTATGCAATGTGACCAAAAAGGTTTTGGACAGAGTATCACTGTATCAGCACAGGCTTTCATTTCAATGCTTGCTTTTCAGTTTGCATGAAGCTACAGAAATAGAGTTCTCACTGCTAAGATAAGAGATGATGTAACTCCCTGAAGTTACTGAAATGTAACATAATAGACCTTTCTCTCTTTTCTCTTCTTTCAAAAACTTACAGTGACAATGTTTTTATCTGGTTTTTAAAGTCACCTTTATAATTTTTCTTTAGTTGATAATGAATGACAACTAAAGTTTATTGAACAATAGTTGTTTCTGATCTGTATTTTTAATTATTTTTGAATAGGAAATTAGATAAAGGGACTGAGTGGCAAAACATACAACTGAACGTAAAAGGACATAGTGAGCATAGATTTTATTTCTAAATCATCAGGATTTATCTTATTTATGTGTTGTACAAAATTCCCAAAATTGAGTTTAAAAAGCATAGGTTAAATCCATCTATGCTTTCCTTGTTTAAGTGAAATGTGAATTTAAAAATTTTAAAAAGCAATTGCCTGTGTTTTAAGGATAGAGCTAGGGAACCTTGGGAGGATTGGACTTTTGAGTCGCTCTTTTTCATTATTCCACTACATTCATGAATAGACTAATCCCTCACCAGAGGTGGAGATGGAAGAATCTTTTTAGGTATGTCTGATGAGCGAGAAAAGGAATAGCTAAACAAATTTAGGTATGTCTGATGAGCAAGAAAAGGAATAGCTAAACAAATATTTGATACTCCCATTTCTAAAGTAGATACCAGAGGAAAGGATTACCCCATCCCTTCCTGCAACAGAGCAAGAGAAACTTCTTTCATATTTAAGTTAAAGCAGTGTACAAAAGCTCTCTGTTTTGCTCTGTTTCTCTCTGTGTCTGTCTGTTTCTCAGTGTTGATCTATGTTTCTCTGTGTCTGTCTCTCTAATATGAATGTGTATGTATGTATGGATGTGTGTATAGCCAGCCCCTCAAATGTAGTTTACCAGACTATTACTCTACGATCTAATGAAATCCAATAGTGATAGAACTCATTTGATAACTTGTCTTTTTAAAATGCTATGCTATTGAGTGAATTAAATTGATAAACCAATTACAACACATTTTCTATATGTTATACACTATGCTAAGAAATGAAGATAAAAATACAAAAAGCAAACAGTGCCATCGAGAGGCTTGCAACCTAATTAGAGAAAACAAGCCAAATTCCTGAGGTGTTATGTAAGAAGAAGTGTTTTGAGCTGGGTAGTAAAAGGAATGGTGAGTAAATTAATAGCCAAATAACTGACACAATCTTTTCAGCAAGAGAGCTGTTGATTTGTTTACAATTCCCAGAGCAAGAACCGGGAAGTAGAGGTGGCTATGTCAAGAGAAGATATACAATAGCATAACATGATAACTGAAGAACTACTTTGCACAGTTATGTTTGGTTGAATGACAGTACCCACCTTGACTTTTATTAGTTGTGTTATCCCAGCTAAGCCAACCCAATGCTCCAGGTAACTTTGGAAATCTTCAATTTGCAGAATAATTGTTTATCTGCAGTAAATGAGGAATTTTCTTCAAAATGATTTTTTCACAAATAAAAAAATTTCAAGAACAATTAACCAAAGATTTCTCTGAGATTATAATTTCATACTCTTTGATTATAAGGAATTCCTTTTTGCGTGTGTGCTTTAGTTGGCTGTATATAAATTTCATAAGGGAAATTAGCTTTATTTTGTGTTGCCTGTAAAGAAATTCAAGAAAGTAACCACTATTTTAAAGTTATCCTTATTCATGCCTACATATAATTAATATCAAATAACATAATCTCACACATCAAACTAAAAAAAAAAAAATACATAGCATCACCACCATCACCACCATCATTACCACCACCATCATATGAAAGATACTTTTTTTTAATTTATAAGTAGAATGGATTTGAACTATAAGGTCCCTTTCATTACTGGAATTCTATGAGTAGATATAATCTTAAAATTATAATAAATTTTTGAAGAGAAAGCATAGTTCCACAGTTTCTTTTTAGATTTTTTTTTTTAGTGAAACTCAGTTTCCAAAAAATAGTCAGTATATATAGAATCCTTAGCTACAAAATCCTTTGTAAGAATGAATTCATCACTGGTGACTTTTCAAGATTATTTATTATTGCCTCCAGAAAAATGGGAAATAAGGAATGTTCAACCCTTCCTTATCCTGTTGTGGTTAAGTACTTTTCACAGTTATTTGTTTTTGTTCTGACCTGATTGTCTTCCTACTTGGGTAGTTGAAATGGTATCTTTTTATAGAAATTTTCCCCCCTTTACCATAATTCAGATATATCCAATCAGTTTATAACCCATTTATAAAAACATACAAAGTATAATACAAAAAAAGTGATATGTTAAAATGTCTCTCTGGACATTTTTAACATAGGAGAAATGATTTCTCTTTACATATCTATATATAATTCTGCATTTTCCTCTCCCTACCTTAGAAGAACTAAGTAACAATAACTTGGAGTTATTCCTGAAAAATTAGATGGAATAGAGGCAGTGTAATATGGCATATAGAGAGTTGGTCTCAAAAAGTAAAGGACCCACATGTGTAAAAATGCTTGTAGCAGCCCTTTTTGTAGTGTCAGGGGACTGGAAACTGAATGGATGGCCATCAGTGGGGAATGGCTGAATAAGTTATGGTATATGAATATTATGGAATATTATTTTCTATAAGAAATGATCAGCAGGTTGATTTCAGAAAGGCCTGGAGAGACTTACATGAACAGATACTGAGTGAAGTGAGTAGAACTAAGAGAACATCGTACACAGCAACAGCAAGATTATGTGATGATCAACTGTTATGAAGGTGGCTGTTTTCAAAAAATGAGGTGATTCAAGATAGTTCTATTAGTTTTGTGATAAAGAGAGCCATCTGCACCCAGAGAGAATCCTGTGGGAACTGAGTGTGCATCATAATAGTATTTTTCACTTTTTTTGTTGTAGTTTTCATGCATTTTGTTTTGTTTCTCTCTTTTTTTTTCTTTTTGATCTGATTTTTCTTGGGCAGCATAATGATTATGGAAATATGTATAAAAATGTCTTATGTTTAACATATATTGGATTACTTGCTATCGATGGGAGGGAGTGGGGAGGAAAGAAGGAAGAAAAAAAAATGGAACACAAGGTTTTTGTTGAAAACTATCTATGCCTATGTTTTGAAAATTAAAAAAAAAAAAAAGAATTCTTCTCAAATTTGAAAAGAGCTGGATACAAGCCTTAATTCTGGCACATACTAACTGTGTAAGCAAATAATTTTACTGAGCAAGTCACTTTACCTCTGTACTTTAATAGATTCTCTAAAATTATAAATTGTACAGGAGATACATGATTGCATTAATTGAGGGAGTTTCCTTACCATAAAATTCTACATATTTATATACTTACAAGCCCTTGCAGAAAATTGTGAATAGAAAAGAAGGCAAGAAGTAAGGAAAGGAGATGGGGAAAAAAGAAGGAAGAAAAACAGAAGGAAAATAAGAAGATAAGTAGTCAAGCAAGACAGAAGGAAAGAGGGATGAAATAACAAGAGAAGAAAGAGAGGGAAGGAAGAGAGGGAAGGAAGGAGAGAGGGAAGAATTAAGGAAGGGAGGGAAAGAAGGATGGAAAACAATGAGAAAAAGAAGGAAGGAAGGAGGGAGGGAGGGAAGAAAAGAAGTTGGAAAAAAGGAAAGGATGAAAGACAAAGAAAGGAAACAAACATATTAAGGAGCCACTATGTGTGTCAGGCATTTTGCTAGGTGCTTTTTACAAATATCATTTCTTAACAACCATACAAAGAAAGGTGCTACTATAATCCCTGTTTTATACTTGAGGAAACAGAGGCAGAGATTAAACTGACCTGCCCACAATTACATAATCTCTAAATATCTATGTCTCAAATCTTGTCTTCAGGCCCAGTGCTCTTATCTGGTATTCCTTTTAGTAGCTTACTAAGCAAACAAGGAAGAATTCACAACTTAGATTCCTTAATGCCTTTTTTTTGGGGGGGTGGGAGGGGAGGGTCCATCTTTTCCTCCAGTAAAACTGTCACCCATCCATAGAATTTGTCTGTATAAAGTAGTCTGTACCCTCAAAAAGTAAAGTAACTTTGCTAAGCTTATGGGATTTTGTCAGTTTTCTTCATGAATTATAGTTATTTCTCCAACTAGTTATCCTTTTCACATAGCTTCTGACTAGAGAATGAGATGTAGCAGTAATCTTTGCACAATGTCATTTGTAAACTAAATTTATGTCATAGATTTGCATGTTAAGTGCCTCACTGGTAAGAGTAGCTCTCAAAGACAGCATGTTTATGCTGCCATTTGTGTTTAAATGGGAATGCTAAAGCAGGCCCAAGTTAAACACACAGATAATTTTAGATCTTTGTCTTGAGTCAAATATGGATCATGCTTTTTAGTTGCCAATGGGGCTGTCTTCTGTCAGTTGACGGCTATTAGTGGGATGATCTGACAACATTCTCAATCATTTCCAATTTGCCCACTCCACAGCTTGCCAATTAGTTCTTGTTATCTTACTAAAGGAAATTCATCCCTAGGGAAAAAGAAAAAGTCATTGGGTTAGAAGGGACTTTAAAAAGCCATCAAAGCAGTATCCGTGACATACCTATATTTAAGCATATTGTACAATCGTCTATAACACAGTATATTCCTTTTATCTATGTTAAAATGAGAACAACAACAACAACGTGCACACACACACACACACACACACACACACACAAACACATACACACAAAAGAGGTAAAAGGCAGCTTTGGAGTCAATGCATGTGTTCTGGGCCACAGTCTCATACTTCCTAGCCAGGTAACCTTGGACAAGCCATTCACTTTCTTGTAACCCATTTTTCTCATCTGTAAAATGAATATAGTAAACCTAATTCTATTGAATAAGGTTGCTTAAATATTCTGGATCTAATGTGAAATTTACAAGATGTAAATATAAAATCCTACAACTGAATTCAGGAAATAAATCACCTATTCAAGTGGCCTGCTGTGGAAGTCATGGGTAGATGAGAATGTAAAAAGAAAAAAAAAAAAAAGATTTGGAGCTTTTAGCAGATTACAAACTACAACCTACAAACTACAAACTACAAACAGGGTGACAGAAAATATATAGATTTAGCAGTGGGAGGATCATAGAATCACAGAAATCCAGAAGGGAAAGGTATCTCAGAGGTCATTTATTTTGTTTCCCTTCCAGTTCCTCTGCTATTTAACTTACTCTATAAGTTTAGACAGATGAAATAATTTACCTGGGTAATGTCCATGAATCTCAGAGTCCTTGTTCTTTTTAAAAAAATGAAGTGACAGAAATGACCATCTTCCTCAGTGCCTCCCAGGGAAGTCTCTTCCATTTTTTGACACTCTCCAGTCATTAAGAAATTTGACCGCATATGAAGCTACACTCTCCACTGATAATATCTTGGACATTTAAAACCTAAAACTTCAATTTAAAACAAAGCCCTTTTAAAGGGACCTGTATGTGCAAAAATGTTTGTGGCAGTCCTTTTTGTAGTAGCTAGAAACTGGAAATTGAATGGATGCCCATCAATTGGAGAATGGCTGAGTAAATTGTGGTATATGAATATTATGGAATATTATTGCTCTGTAAGAAATGACCAGCAGGAGGAATACAGAGAGGACTGGAGAGACTTACATGAACTGATGCTAAGTGAAATAAACAGAAGTAGGAGATCATTATATACTTCAACAACAATACTATATGTAGATCAATTCTGATGGAAGTGAATATCTTAGACAAAGACAAGATCTAATTCAGTTCCAATTGATCAGTGATGAACAGAATCAGCTACACCCAGAGAAAGAACACTAGGAAATGAGTGTGGACTGCTTGCATTTTTGTTTTTCTTCCCAGGTTATTTTTACCTTTCTAAATCCAATTTTTCTTGTGCAACAAGAGAACTGTACGGATGTGTACATGTATATTATATTTAAGATATACGTTAATATGTTTAACATGTATGAGACTGCCTGCCATCTAGGGCAGGGGGTGGAGGAAAGGAAGGGAAAAGTTGGAACAGAAATGATTGCAAGGGTCAATGCTGAAAAATTACCCATGCATATGTTCAGTCAATAAAAAGTTATAATAATAATAATAAAAAAAGCCCTTTTACCTCAGTAATTTCAAACAAGGTAGTATAAATATTATATTTATTTGGTAGAAAAAAACATTGAAACAAGTATTTTGATTAGAAAAATTAACTAGTAATTTGCTAACCAAAGACCCTGCTTTTCTGACCTCTAGGTTACCTTTAATTTCTTACTTTTTAAATTCTATAAGAAATATTTGAATATTAATTATGCCTATAAATTTAATATACTTTTCAATAAAAAAAACTACTTTTATGTCTTAATATCTCTAGTGCCTCCAGATGTAAGGTTTTTGCTGACTTTAAATAGTTTCATATGCCAACTCTACTGGTAAGGTTTGGAAATTTCAAGTATCAATTCTCTTTTGGTCATGCTCTTTCTAACTCCTTTCTCACAGGCTGATAATATGCACAGAAATAGTTGACAACTTTTCCAGAATCATAAAGGGGTTTCTGTACTGTTGCTTTCGACCACCCATGCTGCATATTCCCACTCATTAATTATCAACCAGCATACTAATTAATTAGTTATTATTAATTATTAATTATTTAATTAATTCATAAGAAAAAGAAATATTTGAAGTAGTAAGGACAATTTTAAACTCTTTCCCCAAGTGTGGGGCATTTGCCTTTTGTAGAGTTCTCATGTAGTTCTCTTTAAGAGTGCTGTCCTCTTCTGGACTTTAAGAGTTGTATGGTCCTAAAGTTGCTTTTCCTGGGCCACACTCATTTGTTCTTAGCATAACTTTTGTTACCCATGCAAAAATTGCATTTGGCCCCAATTCTGGCTACACTTCTAAAAGTTCTGGAGGGAAGTCAAAATCTCTCTCTTTTCCCTTTCCCTCTTTGTTTCTCTCTTCCCTCTCCCTTTCTCCCTCTTCTCCTTCCCTCTCTCTCTTCCCCCTCTCTGCTTACCTGCTCTCATCCTTCCACTCTGCCACTGGTCTGTCTCTGTTTCTCTTTCTCTGTCTCTGTCTCTGTGTCTCTCTGTGTGTCTCTCTCTCCCTTCCTTCCTCCCTCCCTCCATCCTTTCTTCCTTTTGCCCCTCCCCCCTCTTTTATCCCTCTCTTCTCCCTTCCTCTCTCCCTCTTTTCCCTCCATCTATTTCTCTTTTCCTCTTTCCTCCCCAACTGTCTGCTTACTTCCCCCCATCCTCCCACTCTACCCTTGATCTTTCTCTGCCTCTATCTCTTTCTATCCCTCCAGATCCCTTTTCCTCTTCTTGATAAAATGGTCTGATCTGAAATCCCTGAATCACATATTATTTAAAATACAATAGGGAAGAGAATGGTTACAAACACAGAAGTCTGAGTATAACATTAATGAAATAGAACAAGGTGGTATAGAGGGAAAACTCCTTTCTTTATTAAGGTTTTAGTATTTTTGTATGTACCATATAGTGGTTGAATAAGTTGATCTCCAAGGTCCCTTCCAGTTCAAAAAACTGTATGATTCCTTGATGCTGTGAGCTTCATGGGAGTTCTTTTAGTCTGGAAATTTTTCTCAGTAGTTTAGAAGTCCTATCAACTGTATACAGGCTTCTCTCACCATAACTCCACTAGGGCTTCTCTATAATCCATCACATTCTGCTGCTGGGAATTGAATTGCTAGATAATAAAAGAAAAATACCAAGAAAAGTCTAGTAGTTATTATTTAAACAAAAGTCATTAATAGTTGTAATAACCTCCGTATATAGCAATTATCACAGTGTACATGAACATATGTTTTAAAAGTTGTTTGACAGGCAATTGTAGGGAGAAAATTAGTAGTAGAGTACATCTGTCAGTTAAAAGAAATTTGTGGACTTAACTGAACTTGTTACAAACAACAATAAATCTTCTGTTATAGCTAGAGCACTATTCCTTCTAAAAACTCAGAGGTGGATTCTAAGATGGTTTAAATATAATTGAGAGCTAACATATGTAATAATCAGTTTATATGTGATTGAGATTCATGATCTCTCAGGCAAACACTGATTTTAGGTCCACCAAAAAGGTTCCAATACAAGATTGAATTAAAAAGATGAATTAACTCTAAATATTGAATTATAGAGAGCTTGGCATTTCTTTTCAATATAACTAATTTTACCATTTTTGACCATTTCTCTTTTCTACATGGTAAACACTGACCTGTATTAGAACACTATCCATTTGGATTTACTGACAAATTAGAGACTAGTGTAATCCTGCTAATTCCCTGAAACTCCTACTTGCTGAGTTTTACATTTCCCTCATTTTTCTTTGAGAGACAGAATGATTTATTGGCTAGAATGGAGGATCCAGGGAAAATGAGTTTACAAATTCTGACTCTAACATTAACTCGTGAAGTGACCGTAAACTTATGACTACAAAATGAAAGTTGAATATTTAGAGTTAATTCATCTTTTTAATTCAATCTTGTATTGGAACCTTTTTGGTGGACCTAAAATCAGTGTTTGCCTGAGAGATCATGAATCTCAATCACATATAAACTGATTATTACATATGTTAGCTCTCAATTATATTTAAACCATCTTAGAATCCACCTCTGAGTTTTTAGAAGGAATAGTGCTCTAGCTATAACAGAAGATTTATTGTTGTTTGTAACAAGTTCAGTTAAGTCCACAAATTTCATACTAGTACTTCTGGTATGAGGTTTGCTGAGCCCTTTTCAAGACTGCTCATCTACCATTGGATGAGCAAATCTCACCTGTGGTTATGAGAAGTTTTAGCATATGTAGTGGCTACATTGGGATACTGGCTTCCTGGCTACACCAGAGTGAGGGTAACCAACAAGCCTCAAACCCATCAGTTAGTCAGAAGGCTCTCTATTCCAAGCATATGAAGATATCTCCCAGTGGACTAGATGAGAACAATTGCTTACAATAATCACAGAGGCGGCTGAAGTAGTTGTGGAGCACTGAGAGCTTGCTGAAACATTAAAGATGCCCATATCATCTACTCAATTCCAGATCATTTGACTTTCCTTCTACCACTGGACTTTGATGACTCATGAAGAGAAAGTGAGGCTGATCACTTCATATAATTTTGCCTCACTTAATTCCAATTAATATATGAGTCAAGACATCACTACATCATATCATCAAAACTCTGAAAAATGAAGGATGAATAACAACATTAAATCAAAGAAATAATAGCTTTATTATGGAGAGTTTTTAATAAGATGGCAAATGTGGAGTGCTTTGAAACCTTCCAACTCTATCAGGTACCCCAGAAGATAAAGAACTAGGCCTGGAGTCGGGAAGACCAGAGCTCAAATCCTGCCTTAGATATTTCCAAGCTGTGTGATCATGGGCAAATCATTTCACCTCTTTCTGCCTCATTTTCCTCATTTATAAAACAAGGAAAATAACATCTTCCCCTCAGGTTGATGTCGAAATATGAAATAATATTTTAAAGCACTTTGGAAATTTTAAAGTTGTATATAAATACAAATCATCATATGTAAATCTTTTTTTCTTTTTCTTTTTAATAACTTTTTATTGACAGTACATATGCATGGGTAATTTTTAAAAACATTATCCCTTGCACTCACTTCTGTTCCGACTTTTCCCTTCCTGCCCTCCACTCCCTCCCACTCTGCCCCGATAGCAGGCAGTCTTATACATATTAAATATGTTACAGTATATCCTAGATACAATGTATGTATGCAGAACTGAACAGTTCTCTTGTTGCACAGGAAGAATTGGATTCAGAAGGTAAAAATAACCTGAGAAGAAAAACAAAAATGTAAATAGTTCACACATTTCCCAGTGTTCCTTCGCTGGGTGTAGCGGATTCTGTCCATCACTGATCAATTGGAACTGAATTAAACCTTCTCTTTGTTGAAGACATCCACTTCCATCAGAATACATCTTCATACAGTATCGTTGTTGAAGCGTATAATGATCTCCTGGTTCTGCTCATTTCACTCAGCATCAGTTCATTTAAGTCTCTCCAAGCCTCTCTGTATTCATCCTGCTGGTCATTTCTTATAGAACAATAATATTTCATAGCATTCATATACTACAATTTACCCAGCCATTCTCCAATTGATGGGCATCCATTCATTTTCCAGTTTCTAGCCACTACAAACAGAGCTGCCACAAACATTTTGGCACATACAGGTCCCTTTCCCTTCGGGATATAAGGGAATAAGTATCTCTTCAGGATATAAGTATAAGTTTAAATATAAGTATCTCTTCGGGATATAAGCCCAGTAGTAACACTGCTGGATCAAAGGATATGCACAGATTGACAACCTTTTGGGCATAATTCCAGATTCTCTCCAGAATGGTTGAATTCATTCACAACTCTACCAACAATGCATCAGTGTCCCAGTTTTCCCTCATCCCCTCCAATATTCATCATTATTTTTTCCTGTCAAAAAAAAATGACAAGTGTGTAGTGGTATCTCAGAGTTGTCTTAATTTGCATTTCTCTGACCAATAGTGATTTGGAGCACTTTCATATGAGTGGAAAAAAATCATCATCTAAAAATTGTTCATATCCTTTGACCATTTGTCAATTGGAGAATGGCTTGATTTTTTTATAGAGTCGATTCTCTATATATTTTGGAAATGAGGCCTTTCATCATATATAAATCTTGATGGATTACTTTGATACTAATTAAAGGAAACTCTATTTTATAAAAATGGTCCATACATTTTCCTGAAGATTTCTGCTTTATGATTTCTTCTCCCTTTTTTCATGGGGAGATTGAAAATAAAAGAGGAAGAAGATGTAATTGTAATCATCTGAGTAAATCCTATTTTCAATGACAGTGTTCCACTGGAAGACTGTTGTGTTTCCCATCTCAGTGTCTCATTAGGATTTTCTATTTACAGTCAAGAAATATAGTCAGTTTATAAATGATGTTATTAATTATAAAAGAATTGCTTATTAAGTGGAAAATAAATTAATTACCTTCCACACATTTAGAACTGCTATTTCTTTTTTTTTGCATACAATTAATTTTGATATCAGAATATTGCTTGATGGGAAGTTTCTACACTGGTGTGTATGATGTCAGAATATTGTTAACATGATGGGTTGTAGGTGAATCATGGTTGTAGTAGAAAGAGTCCAAGTATCAGAAGGGTATAAGATTGTGAACTCATGAATGGGGAGAAGAATTTCTTTACTTTTCAAAAATAAAAACAAGATTTTTATCTGTTTCTTCACCTAAGAAATCAAGATTATAAAAAAAATAGACTCTAGCAAATTTTTAATAAATAATTATTAATTGATTTATTGATTGGTTCAATTAATTGTAATGATAGAATTAGAATTCTGCTAAATGTAGAATTATTGATAACTTCTGCATGTGAGAATTATTTCATTCTTATAAGGTGGAGGAAGTAACTAGGAAAATTCCTATTCCAGAGTGAATTCTACCATGATCTTATAAATCAGTGGTAGAATTCGATTGGATAATAGACTTGGAAGACAACAACCACATAATCTTAGATTTTCTCATTACTTAAAAGAGAAACCTTAGGTAGAGTTTGACTCTCATTGTTTAGAGTAAATTAGAGTATACTTCAAATAATTCAGATGGGGAAAAATCTTGTGGCCTAAGATTGTATAGAGGAAAACCTTTGAAAATCTAGAATATATTATTAAAGGTTTTGAAAATATTTCAAAGGAAAGTAGTGATCACCAATTTTCAACCTGAGTTCATGCAGAAAAAATCCTGCTAGGGATTTTTACCTTTAATTTCACTTTTAATTACCTTAATTACCTTTAATTTACCTTAATTTTCTTTTTAATAAGGTTATTACCATAGTATATAAGGGAAATTCTGTATCATTTATGAATGACTTCCTTCTATCTGTGGATTTAACATTATAAAGATACTTGCAATACTTAAAACAATCATATCAAACTGATTTTGGTTAATGACAAGGATCACTCAAACAAATACTTTCAGTAAATGGGTTGAACCCATTCCTAATCCAATTGATAAGACTTGCCATACTGAAACTAACTCTCCGAAACTAAGACTTAACTCTCATATCCTTTTTCTTATGTAATACAGTTTCATTATGTAGAGGATGAATATGGATGTGTTTATAATGAAATGGGTCAGATCTATTATTCACTGGTGTACTAGAACTCTACTGCAGAAACTTCCCCCATCAAGTAACTTATCTGCAGTTTAAAGTCAGAAAGTTATTTTGAGGCCTAAAGTGAGAATTACTTGGCATCACTATATGAGAGAGGGAGGGCTTAAACCCAAGTATTAATAACTTCAGATTTATTCTCCTATCCACTTTTCTACCACACTTCTCTTGTAGCATAACAGAAATAGAGTTTGAAAACTATCCAAAGATTAATCAGAATACAATTTCATCTAGATTGATATTCTCTAATCATATTACTTTCAAAGCCCTTACCTTGATCTCTGAAAATGCCCTTCTTTCTAAAACTTTTCCAGTCTCAATCTTTCTCTGCATTTGATTTTCTAAAGAGTTTTACTAAATTGTTTCATTGTGAACTTTGAAAGGTTCTGATCACTTTGCCCTTTTTATCTCATAGCAGGTGCTACTCTCTCAATGAAACAGAATCAAATCAACATTTTTATTAACACCTTCAAAGTCTACCTTGTGATTTCACCTCAGAATCTATTTAAATCAGTTCAAATGTTCCCAGCACAGTGAAGGAAATTCATATTTTCTTAGTAATTAAATATTCTGTTCCACTAATACCTTAATCTCAGCCTGGTCCTCTGACCTGTCTTTTCTAGTCTACTCTCTCAAAACTGTTCTATTTTAGATTTTCTCAGTGTCACCAATCCTGAAGCATAATTTAATACCTCACACTTCCATCTTATGATTGGTTTTCTTCAAAATATTTTTGGCAAGATATATGATGGGTAGTGTATAAAAGTAAATTGTGCTGTATTACATAGTAAAAAGTCCATTAATGTGGATCTTTTTTCCAAGGTTGTTTTAATATGTCCATTTGATAAAGAAGTCAGTTAGTCATGTCTTAAGTGACCACTTAGAATGCAATATATCTACATTATTTATTTTTTAGTGAAATGGATGGACTATAAATCAAGGTCACTTTTATTTAGCAATTATAGATAATTCTGAGTACTTTTCGTAATATAATCTTATAGTATTGACAATATTATTTTCACCTTGTATACAGTGCACATGATGTTAGTTATATAATTCCATTTATTATACCCTTTAAATGCACTTTTAATTACCATATTATTTATCTTTTCTTTTTTATAAGTCTTATCTCAGAAGCTGCTATTTTTTTGTCATTCTATTCAAGAGTACATAAATAAAATAGTATTGCTACAATTGTTCCTTTAAAAAAATAGAATTCTACCCATGTTAATGGCCTTCAGTCAATCTGCACTCCATTCTCCTAACTTGGAATTTTTTTCCCTTATCTGATCTAACCAATTTATTTTCATTATGAAAAATCTGTGGTCTCAGGTTATGTTATTATCTTGTTTATTCTAGAATTTTAAATTACAGTGGGTTGTTATAGATACAGGGGAGAACTCTCCATGGTTTACAGAGAAGGAGTAAAAGGGGATAAAATAGAAGATAAAAAGCATTTTTAATTCCTGTTTTCTTTAAGAAATGTGTAAATTCATAAGATATATGTGTTCTGAAAGAAAACAAATTGCAATATCCCCCCCAAAATGGATAAGTATAAGGAAAGGGAACAATTGAAGTGGATATTTTTCCCAGATGCTAGGAATATAATCATTTAATTTCCTGCATATTGTATTTGTACAATTTGTGGATGCTTACTATGATTGCTTTTTATGTTTACAGAGTTGACATTTTTCACATATGATATGAGTTTGTTAGCAGTGGAGAATCATGAAATAGAGTAAATACTTCTCCTTTCCCCTCTCCAAGTACTGAGAAACTTTATTGTAATGATTACATAGATGCATCTTTCATGAATGATCACTATGCCTTTTATAGTCACATGGAGAAAGGTACATAGAAGTAGATTTATAATAGGCAGTTTTTATCATATTTTCATTTAACTCATGCTTTGCTCATGTGAATTAAGTTGTTTACATATAGGAACAATGACAGATTATGAGAAAGAGGTTATTACAGTTGTTCAATCAAGATCATTTAGAATGGTGGTTGTGTCATTGGAAATAAAGTGGCAGAAATGGGCGATTATAGAGCTTTAAAAACAAATGCCTGGCTCTATAAATGAATAAAATGGAAAAAAAATTAAGCTTGTGAATCTGAATATTATGTACCCAAGTTTAGCTGTCAGCTAAAATAAATGCATTCACAGGTGAGTTAGATTTACTATGGGCAGAGGGACAAAGAGGGAGGAAATTAATTTTGAGCACAAATGAATTGAAATTACTTATAAAAATGAACAAAATTATAAAATGAATTAAAGAACATAGCATAGCGATATCTTTTCTATAGAGAATGCATTAAGGACAGTAACATAGGGATGATGGTGAAAAATAGTATAAAATCAATTATATTTTCTCTTTAGCTAACTTTAGAAAATCTGAATTTATACTGACAATATTTGGACTTGATGAATTTAAATTAGAATAATATTAACAGATAAATATGGCAACTATATCATGTATAATAGTACCATTGATAAAGCCTTTCCATATTAACTTGATGAGCATCTAATTGCATTGAAATAAAATTTTAAAATTTTAACTAGATTGCAAAAAAAAAAAAAAAATTCCCAGAAAAAAAAATAGGAGTCTTGAATAATTCATCAGTAGAATGTGACAGATTGGGTAAAGATTATAAAGAAATAAGAATGTTAATGAGAATGTTGATCAAAACACAGGACTAAGGACAGATGAAAAGAGAGAACAAATGTATATACTGGAAGACAATAGGATAGAGGGAAATACAGAGCTGATAATCATAACTGTAAATGTGAATGGGAAGAATTCTCCCACAAAACATAAAAAAAGAGCAGAGTGGATTAAAAAACAGAATCCTATAATAAATTGTTTACAAGAAACACATTTGACCCAGAGAGACACATACAGAGTAAAGGTAAAAGGCTGGAACAGAATTTATTAAGCTTCAGCTGAATTTTAAAAAAGCAGGGATAGCAAATCTTATCTCAGATAAGTAAAAGTAAAAATAGATTTTATTAAAAGAGATAAGGAAGGAAACTACATCTTGATAAAGGGTACCATAAAAATGAAGTAGTAACACTAGTAAATGTGTATGCATCAAGTGGTAGAGCAGCCAAATTCTGCCTGATAGAAAGCCTGATAGAAAGAAATAGACAGCAAGACTATATTAATAGAGGACCTCAACCTTCCCCTCTCAGAATCAGACAAATCTAACCACAAAATAAACAAGAAAGAAACTAGGGGGGTTAATAGAAAATATAGATATGATATATCTCTGGAAAAAATTAAATAGGGACAGGAAGAAATACACCTTTTTCTCAGCAGTACATGGAACAATCACAAAAACTGACCCTGTCTTAGGTCATAAAAGCTTCATTATCAAATGCAGAAAGGCAGAAATAGTAAGTGCTTCTTTCTAAGATCACAAGGCAATAAAAATTATTTTCAGTAAAGAGAAGGAAAGCATAGACTAAAAACCAATTGGAAATTAGATAATCTAATTTTAAAAAATGAGTGGATTAAACAACAAATTACAGAAATAATCCATAATTTCATCCAACAGAGTGACAATGAGACAACACATCAAAACCTTTGGCATATAGCCAAAGCAGTTACTAGAGGAAATTTTATATCTCTAAATAATTACATGAATAAAAAAGAGAAAGAGAAAGAGGAGATCAATGAATTGGGCATGCAACTAAAAAATCTAGAAAAAAGAACAAATTAAAAAACCCCAATTAAATACCAAATTAGAAATTCTGAAACTCAAAGGAGAAATTAATAAGATTAAAACTAAGAAAACTATTTAACTAATGAATAAAATTAAGAATTGGTTTTATGGGGGGAAAAAAACAAACAAACAACAATATAGATAGATAACCTTTGGTTAATTTGATTAGAAAAAAGAAAGAAAAACTGAATCACTAGTATCAAAAATGAAAAGGATAAACTTACTAGCAATAAAAAATAAATAAAGCAATAATTAAGAGTTGTTTTGCACAACTGAATAGCAGTAAGTCTGATAATTAACTGAAAAGAATGAATATTTTCAAAAATATAAATTGCCAAGATATTTTTTTCCCCTGAGGTAATTGGGGTTAAGTGACTTGTCTAGGATCACATAGCTAGGAAGTGTTAAAATGTCAAGGCCAGATTTGAACTCAGGTCTTCCTGATTTCAGAGCTGGTGCTCTATCCATTGTACCACGTAGCTGCCCCAATTGCCACGATTAATAGAAGAGGAAATAAATTCCTTAAATAGTCCCATTTTAGAAAAAGAAATTAAAGAAACCAGTAAGAAAAAATATTCAGCACCAGATGGATTTCCAAGTGAATTTTACCAAATATTTCAAGAACAACTAATTCCAATATTATGCAAACTATTGGGGAAAAAACAGGTAAAGGAGTACTGCCAAATTCCCTTTGACACAAATATGGTACTGAAACCTAAACCACAAAGAACCAAAAGAAGAAAGTTACTGGCCAATCTCTCTAAATGAATATTGGTGCAAAAAGTTTAAATAAAATATTAGCAAAGAGATTACACCAAGTTACCAATGAGATAATACACTATAGCTAAGTGAGATTTATATCAGGAAGGCAGGGCTGACTCAATATAATTACTATAATCAACCATATCAATAACAAAAACAACAGAAATCATATGGCAGTTTCAATAGATGCAGAAAAACTTTTGACAAAATACTGTACCCATTCCTATTTAAAAATACTAGAGAGTTTAGGGATTAATGGAGCTTTTCTCAAAATAATAAGCAATATCTATCTAAAAGCAACAGCAAATATTATTTGTAATGGAAAGAAGGTGGACACATTCCAGTAAGATCAGAGGTGAAACAATGATGTCCATTATCACCACTATTATTCAACATTGTACTAGAAATGTTGGCTTTAGCCATAAGAAAAGAAAAAAAAATCAAAGGAATTAGAATAGGCAATGAGAAAATAAAACTATCGCTCTTTGCAGATGATATGATGATATACTTGGACAGCCCTAGAAAATCATCCAAAAATCTACTCAAAACAATTAACAGCTTTAACAAAGTTGCAGGATATAAAATAAATTCTCACAAATCATCATTTTTATATATTAGTGACAAAGCTCACCAGCAAGGGATAAAAACAAAAATTCCATTTAAAAATACTATAGCCATCAAGCTGTGCATACCCTTTGATCCAGCAGTGTTTCTACTGGGCTTATACTCCAAAGAGATACTAAAGAAAGGAAAGGGACCTGTATGTGCCAAAATGTTTGTGGCAGCCCTGTTTGTAGTGGCTAGAAGCTGGAAAATGAAAGGATGTCCATCAATTGGAGAATGGTTGAGTAAATTGGGGTATATGAACGTTATGGAATATTATTGTTCTGTAAGGAACGACCAGCAGGATGAATACAGAGAGGAACTGGCGAGACTTACATGAACTGATGCTGAGTGAAATGAGCAGAACCAGGAGATCATTATATACCTCAACAATGATACTGTTTGAGGATGTATTCTGATGCAAGTGGACCTCTTTGATAAAGAGAGCCTTAATTGATCAAAGATGGACAGAAGCAGCTACACCCAGAGAAAGAACACTGGAAATGAATATAAACTGCTTGCATTTATGTTTTTCCTCCCGGGTTATTTATACCTTCTGAATTCAATTCTCCCTGTGCAACAAGAAAACTGTTCAGTTCTGCACACATATATTGTATTTAGGATATACTGCAACCCATTCAACATGTAAAGGACTCTTGCCATCTGGGGGAAGGGGTGGAGGGAGGGAGGGGAAAAATCGGAACAGAAATGAATGCAAGGGATAATGCTGTAAAAAATTACCCTGGCATGCGTTCTATCAATAAAAAATTATTTAAAAAAATAAAATAAAATTACTATAGCCAAAATAAAATACTTGGAGGTCTACCTGCCAAGACAAACCCAAGAACTATATGAAGAAATTTTATATATATATATATATATATATATATATATATATATATATATATATATATATATATATATATAATGAATATGTATATGAAATTACAAAATACTTCTCACACAAATAGAAAGAGCTAAACAATTGGAAAAATATCAGTTGCTCATGGGTAGGCTGAGCCATTATGATAAAAATGACAATTCTGCCTAACTGATCTATTTTTTCAGTACCATACCAATGAACTGCCAAAAAATTGTTTCATAGATATAGAAAAAAAATAATAACAAATTCATCTGGAAGAACAAAATGTCAAGAATATCAAGATTAATGGAAAAAAATACAAAGGGTAGTGGCTTAGTAGTACCAAACCTAAAACTATATTATAAAGTAGCAGCCATCAAGACCATTTGATACTGGCTAAGAAATAGAGTGGCAGATCAGTGAAATAGATTTGATACACATGACATAATAAGTAAGACCTCTAGTAGTCTGGTATTTGATAATCCCCCGAATTCCAGGTTCTGGAATAAAAACTCTCTATTTGAAAAAAATGTTGGGAAAACTGAAAAATTTGGCACAGACCTGTATCTCATACCTCATACCAAAATAAAGTTTAAGTGGGTACATGATTTGGGCATAAAATATGACACCATAAACAATTTAGAAGAGCAAGGGATAATTTACCTATCAGATCTTTGGAGAGGGGAGAAATTTATGACTAAAGAAGAACTAGAGAAGATTATGAAAGGCAAAATAGACAACTTTGAATACCTTAAATTAAAAAGTTTTCACATAAACAAATCAACAGAAACAAGATTAAAAGAAAAGTACAAAGGTGGGGAAAAAGCTTTACAATCAGCATTTCTGATAAAGGTCTCATTTCTAAAATATATAAAGAACTGTGTCAAATTGATAAGAATACAAGTCATTCTCTAGTGGATAAATATTCAAAGAATATGAACAGACAAAATTCAGAAGACAAAATTAAAGACATCTGTAGTTAGATGAAAAAGTGCTCTAAATCACTATTGATCAGAAAAATGCAAATTAAAACAACTCCACCTCTCAAATTGGCTAAAATAACAGGAAAAATAATAATAAATGTTGGAGGTGATATGAGAAAACTGGGATACTAATGCATTGTTTGGTGGAATTGTGAAATAATCCAATCATTCTGGAGAGCAATTTGGAACTATGCCAAAGAGCTATAAAACTGTCCATATCCTTTGATTCAGCAGTGCTATTACTGGATCTATATCCCAGTGAAATCATAAAGGAGGGAAAAGGACCACATGTGCAAAAATGTTTGTAGCAACACTTTTTATGGTAGCAAAGAACTGGAAAATGAACAGTTGCCCAACAATTGGGAAATGGGTGAACAAATTGTAGTATATGAAGATAATGAAATATTATCGTTTTATAAAAAATGATGAGCAAACTGACTTTAGAAAGGCCTGAAAAGATTTACATGAATTTATGCTGAGCAAAATAAGCAGAACCAAGAATATATTGTATAAAAAAAGACCAAGAATGTGTAATGATTAGGTATAAAAGACTATACACACACACACACACACACACACACACACACATATATACTATGAAAGGTCCTTCTCAGTGGTCCAATGATCCAAAGCACTCCCAATAGACTTTGGACAGAAAATGCCATCTGCATGCAGAAAACAAACAAACAAACAAACAAAAAAACTAAGGAGATTGAATGTAAATTAATACATGCTATGTTATTTTCCATGGTTTTTCCCTTTTGCTCTGATTTTTCTCTCCCACCATGATTAATAAAGAAATGTGTATTAAAAATAAATAAATTTACTAGAAAAAACAGTATTTTCATACTAATTTTTAATATAACTAAATTTTTTACTTCCTATTTTCTTTTGTTTTAACAATGTCAATTGTAGAAGTGTAAAACTACATTTATAACTTATTTTTTCTTTGATATTTTCCTTTTGTTCTGTTTTATATATTTGAATAATATACATTTTAATGCTAGTTAAAATAAAATTTATTTTGAAAAAATAAAGTATGTCATGGATTTTCTAAGTCTACAAATATAACATATGTATTAATAGAAAGTAACAGTTTAAAATTTCCTTTTTTTTTTTTTTAATGCACCATGTCATTATGATCTGTCTCTGGGAACTTTCTTAATTCTTCATCCTTCCTTTGAGGAAGAGAGAGATATTTTGGATCAAAAAGCTGCTTTGTATATAGTATATGAATTCCAAAGTTAGAAAATGATAATAGGGTCACATACTCTCAAAGTTTCTAAAGCTTTCTGTTATCTAAAGATAAAAAAAAAATGTCCCTAAGTGATGTGCTTTTTGAAAAGCCATTTTTAAAATCTGTGATGCAGGCATTTTTACAATTCATTTATTTCTTAAATAGGATCAATTATACTCACACACATCATTTTAGTATGTCACTATAGTGACTTTCTAGGATAATATGTATTAAAAAAATTATAATGGATTATGTATACTTGAAATATATTGATGACTTTCTTGAGAGTGTTAGATATACAACTAATAGAACCAGGTTCAAATTTTATACCCTACTATTGCCTACATGTGTTGTCTTTACAAGTCATTTAACTTCTTTGATTATGAGATTTCTAATTTAAAATAAAAGGAATAGATCTAAATGATCTATAAGAATTCTTCCTACATTTGAATTCTATATGGTTGAGTGCAGAAAATTCATTGAAGTTTTTGTTGGGAATTCACCCTAACAAATGCAAATATTTAAGCAAATCCCATACTTTATTTTTTACACACACACACACACACACACACACACACTTACTTGCTTATTTACTTACACTTATTTCCCCAATAATTTACAGAAAAATTCAAACCTGTTTTGTTTACCTACTCTGACAAAATCTTTGCCAACATGTTCTATATCTTTTAGTGACAAAGATTTTTTTAAAAAAATCTCACAATAAAAATTAAGTACCATAGGAAAAAATAATTTCATTGTGGATCTTATTCTTTTATTAATATTTATATTGCGCACTAACTTTTTTAAAAAAATCTGTTACAATTTCTTTTTTATTCTAACACAAACTCCATGAAACCTTCCCTAAATCTTTGTAACCCTCGTACTTAGAAGAATGCTTAATACAAAACAAGTTTTTAACAATTTCTTATCAGCTGATTTATTGAATTCTCCTTTTTTTCCCACTTCTCCCTTCCATCACTGCTCCTATCAGAAGGAAGTGCTTTGTTCCTCATTTGAATTTCTGGCATTTTACACTCCCCTTATCTACTTATATTAAGAATTGAATTATTTTTGAACATCACTCACATCCCAACTACTAAATCATAAATTCCTTAAGTATAGGAACTATAGCTTTTTTAAGTTTTGCTATCTTTTAAGGCTCATTTACTACATTGTACATGCTGGGTACTTATATATATATTAACTCTTTTTAAGTCTATAAATGAGCCTAATTAAGTAGCTTACTTAAATATGAAGCAGTAGGATCAATTTTTAGTATCAGTTACTTTATGTATAATTATGGATATTGAAAAGTACTTACTTTCATGGGGTACTTTTTTGTTTCCCCAACTTTTTTGCAGAATTCCTGACACATATATATTGTTGAATGATTGTTGACTAAGAAAAACATATAATTCCACAAGGGGCTACGATAAATACTATGATTTCACATAATTATAGTTCTATTATTTGTTTCTGATGGCTAAATATTATGTCATAGAACTATTGAATTAAGAATCAGTAAAAGACCTTCAAAACCATCAGGCAAATTGTCCTCCAAGTATAAGAAAGCCTTTCGTGATGTCATATAGTTGCTCATCTAATTTTTGATTAATAATTCTAGTGCAAATTATCAGTGTCAGAGGGATTGTAGGAAAATAATTCACTTATGTAAATTTTTTTTGGAAACGGGAGTGAATACAAACACTCTAAAAAATTAAGCTGGAATCTTACCAGAAATGTCATATAACTGTTGATGTCTTTTTTAATACAGCCATTCATGTAACTAGAAATATACTCCACAAGTTTCAACAGGGAAAGGTCCTATATTGACTGAAATATTTGTAGCAGCAGTTTTATAACTGTTAAAAATAGAAATCAAAGTGTCAATTGATTGAAGAAACACAACTGATTATGGCATATAAAAATTATAGGATATTATTCCATCATAGGATATGGTGACTATGAGAAATTCTTAGAAATACTGAAAGACTTAAATAAGTTGACACTGACTGGATAAGCAGAACCAATACAGAAATACTAAGGTAGTATTGTAAACAAAAACAACACTAAAAGGTAGTCAAATTCAGATTAATTGTAATAACCAATCTTGGTTCTTAAAAAAAGAAAAACAAACAAACAACAACAACAAAAATAGGTGATGAAATAGACTTCCCTCTTCTTGATAGACCAGAATATGGCATCAGTCATCAGACACTATAAATTTTTACAGTGTGATATTCAGACCTCTCAATAAGAAGTAGTTAATCTCTAATGAGACAAACATTATCTCCAGAGGCAGAAAATCAAGTTTCAAATTCTCCACTTGTCATTTACAACCACTTTGACATTGGTAAGTCACACTCCTCTCTCTCCCTTCTTTTCTCCCTCTTCCTTCCTTCTTTCCTTCCTTCCTTCCTTCCTTCCTTCCTTCCTTCCTTCCTTCCTTCCTTCCTTCCTTCCTTCCTTCCTTCCTTCCTTCCTTCTTTCTTTTCTCCTTCCTGCAAAAGTAAACAATCTGATATGGGTTTATATGTGCAGTCATGTAAAACATATTTCTAGACTAGTCATTTTGTGGAAGAAAACTCAAACCAAAAAAAAAAAAAAAAGGTTAAAAAATACTTTTCTTTGATCTACATTCAGACTATCTCAACTATTTCTCTTGGGGTAATACCATTTTTTCTCATGAGCTTTTTGGGAATATCTTGGATCATTGTATTTCTGAGAATAGTTAAGTCTTTTGAAATCTTTTATGATACAATATCATTTTATGCACAGCATTCTCCTGGTTCTGCTCATTCCACTCTGTACCAGTACATGTAAGACTTTCCACATTTTTCTAAAATCTTCACTACTTGTTACTTCAAATTTTATAACACAACTTGTTCAGCCATACCCTACTTGATTAGCATCCCCTAACTTTCCAATTTTTGACACCATAAAAAGAGCTACTATAAATATTTTTGTACAGACAGATCTTTCCCTTACCCCTCCTTTTTTAATTTTTTTGGGATATTGACCTTGTAGAAGTTTTTGCTGGGTTGAAGGGAATAAATAATTCCATAGACCTTTGGATATAGTTCCAGTGTTGTCCAAAATGGTTGGATCAATTAACAGCTAACCAAAAGTGCATTAGATGAACATGACTTTTCAATAAATATTTACATGGGTTTCTTTTGTAATAATAATTCACATTTACTTAGGACTTCAGTATTTACAAAGTGCTTTTTTCTCAATGACCCTCTGAGAGTGGTATTTTTTTTAATCATTCTTTCATAAATGAAGAAAATAAAACTAGAGAATAACCTGCCTGTGGCCTTATAGATAAGAGTAAGGAGGACTCAACTCTTTGTTTTTTGACTCCTATTCCAAATCTAATGCATTTTCCGCAATATTTTTTCTATAATGTTTGGGATATTCTTCTATAGTATTTAATATCCTGAGATTAGTAGTCCTATATGTGGATATGTATGCACTTTCTTAAAGAAAATGCAAAAAAAGTAGAATATATTAATTAGTTGATTTTAGTTAATAGAAAATTTATTGAACAAGATATATAAAGTCTTTATGTGTTTATTTAAAAAAAAAATTCAAAAAGCCAACCTGAGATTGAATAAATTTCATCTGTTGGATGAACTTTAAGTACTAGAAATATAAAAAAAAAATATTATTTAAGGCTAATAATAAAGTAACTAGTGGGATATGGTTCTGAGATCAGAGCTTAGATTGACTTGAAGAAAGCTTGATTTGGACTTGTTGCATTCTTCTCCTGAAATTAAAAAACAAAATAAAACAAAAAAAAAATCACATCTTACAAAGTCATCAGTACACTCTTGTAATTGCTTTTACTCTAACTGCTAACTTTTTGACAGTATTAGAAAGTAGGGTGATTAATGATCTCAACTATGCAGCTCTCTGTGCTAAACCGGGTCTGGAATGTTTGCATGAGTAAGGAAAAAGAAATGAATAGAAAATTTAGATGTTGCATCACATAATTCAAATCATGTTTGTCCTGGATTTAGGAACCTTGATTTCTTTTACTTAAGATGTCTGTCAGCTATATGATTATAACCTATGCTCATATAATATAATGGTGATATAATATAAAGACAAATATATAATTGGTAATATAAAGACAAAAATGGAATACTTCTATGTATATGCATGTGTGCATGCATAGATACATAGATATGTATACATATATGTTTAACATGCTTATAAAATATATATATAAAGATATGCATGCATTGTCTATGTACGTGCATGCAAATATGCATATGTTTCTAGCTAGTCCAGCCTTCTTATTATTCCTCATACATTCCATTCCAATTCCACATGGTTTCACATGTCTTTGCAGAGTCTATGTTTCTCATATGTCACATATGAATTTCAGGGGGATTGGGAAAGGTACAATCAATTGAGAGACTTAGGAAAGTCCTCATATAGAAAGCAGCATTTGCACTGAGATATGAAGGAAAGGGGGGATTCTAAAAGTTGATCATGATGGTAGATTTCATTTCACATGTGAAGAATATAGATGGTATAAGCCATTGTGACAGGAGATAAAATAATGTATATGAGAAACAGTATTACTAGACAATGGTTAATAAAAGGAAACAATGCATAATAAGTATAAATAAGTTACATTGGAGTCAATTTATGAAAAATTTTATATGTGGAGTGTTTTATATTTGACCCTAGAAGTAAGAGAAAAAGTAGCTATACCTCTGATAGTCAAACTAACCAGAATTTATGAAGTGATCACTATGTTTCGGATACTAGGCTCAGTGCTGGAGATACAAATATCAGTAAAAAGAAAGATAGTTCCTGGCCTTGAGGAGTTTGCTTTCTAATGGAAAAACAATACATAAAAGAAAGGTAATGTGGCTCTTGGGAGTAAAAGGAATGAAGAGAAGACAAGAAAGGGAAAAGAATTATAAATACTAATGGTCAAGAAATGAAGGAGTGTACCCACATTCTCTGAGTCATACTTTACATACCTCAAATCACAGATTAGAATACTTCTTTTCTTTATATCTCAGTGCAAATACTATCTCCTGTATGAGGACCTTCCTAAGTCTCTGAATTAATTGTACCTTTTCAATCCCCCTGAAATCCATATGTAACATATGAGAGATATAGGCTCTGCAAAGACATGGTCACAGGAATTCGAACGGAATGTATAAGAAATAGTTACAAAGCTAGACTAGCCAGAACGTATATATGAATGTTCTCTTCCTAATAATTTTCAATCACTGGTTGTTGCAAACTTAAAATGCTATTGAAATATGAATTATCATCATACTCATAAATAGATTTTTTTAAGGTGGAAAAACAGAATGGTGGCAGAGGACAAAAATAGGAACTATCTGGGGTTCAGCTACTGAGATTTCCTATTTTAACTAAATATACTAAGAAAATGATAAGATCAATTATTTTGTCCTGTTGGGTATATGAATATTTATCTATGCCTTCTAAATTTATGCATCCTAATACAATATTCTTTGTCATATCTTAGGTATAATTCTAATTATTATTATATTTTAAGATATGAAAACTCATGCAATGATCATTGTTAAACATGTTTCATGTCATGTTCCTATTGCCAGTATGTATATGTTTACATGTGCAAGTCTCTCTCTGTATAATGACTTAATAAATAAATACCTTTAGCTTTGTATGACTTTAGGGCAATCACTTCATCTATCAAAGCATGAATTGCCTCTTTTATACAATGGTAAATATATACATAATTGATCTCAAATTTCCCTTTCAGGTATAAGATTCCTTGTTGCATTATTTTTAATTTGCAACTATCCTACACAAAAGATGCAGTCATTCTAAGCATAGTTCCACTAATGAAAATCAATAACAAACTTAACTATAGCAAACCACCTTTTCAAAAAATCTTTCCCTTTATCCCTTTAGGAGCTTAATTTGCATTTGTTTTGCTTCAATGAAAACAATATTTTTTGCCCATTTCAGCTAATGTTCCCATTATGCCAGAAGCAAACTAATCCTGGGTTAGTTTTTAGATTTTTTTTTTTCAGAGAGAAAGCATTTAAGAACAGGGAGAGGGGGGAAGGGGAGGGAGAAGAAGGAGAATCTCTTTCCCTCCCAAATAGACTCTGAATTTTACAAATGATACACAAGGATTAGTGAATTGTGTTCATTGTAGCATTATACTGCTTTTTTATGACCAGATACCATTCCAATCTAAATAGGCAGGAGCTATTCACAAAGGAATTACTCTGTGAGGTTATATTTGGATTGGTTCTACTTAATAAAGTGGCATAAAATCAGAATTCTACAAGTCAGTGGAAATTCTAAGAGGTAATCTTATTAGTTTACTTATTTATTAGTAGCACTGCAGCTTAAAATGGGGCTTTGCAAGATCTTAGACAATCATGTGTACATGTTGTTGATATGGGAAATTGTGGCCCACTAGACTAATTTAAGCTTTATTCTGGAAAGTCCAGAAATTAGCTCTGATTCCAGAAACTTCATAAACTCAGTTAGTTGCCAGAATTTGTTGATCTTTGAATGTGGTAGACTAGAAAGTTGGACTTGTTTGCCATTCTTATTAAATCATGTGAGAAAACTTTCTGCTTAATGAGGTGGGGGGAATAGAGTAGGGGGAAAGAGGAAAGGCTTCTAAAAGAAACTGAACCAAGTCGCCATTAGAAAAAAAAAGTAACAGAACGCAACAGTGGGACAAGAATTATAAAGTTTATTCTTGATCACCTGCAACTGAGTAGAACTAACCACTTTCAGGAATAACTCACATACCAACTATAGCATCCTAGCTATACTTCTTCCACCTCTGCTTTTGAATAGGCACTATCCTTTTGGTCTGAAATGTTTTTTCTCCCATGCTGCTTTGAACCTCTCAGTTGTATCAAGGTTCAGATCAAATGCTATCTCCTATTATAGTTGTTTTTCTAGTTTTCCCATAGAAATTTGCTTTATATATAATGGCAAAGAGCACAAAATGTTAATCTCAGATTTAGGGAGGGTATGGATCATCCCAAGTTTGGATCCTTTCTCAGAATTCTCATTAGCTATTTGAAATAGCTTTTTTCTTTGTCTCAGTTTCATATGTAAAGTAATAATTATAATAGCAATGACCTCCAAAGTTCTTGTGAAAATCAAATGAGATGACATAAATAAAGCACTTTGTAAAACCTAAAGTGCTATACACATATTTGCTATTATATACATAGGTGTACAAATGCATTTGTATTTACTTGTCTGTGGATGTTTCTTCCTCCCAGTAGATGTGAGTGCAGAAACTATTTTGGTTTTGTATCCTCAAAATCTGCAGAATAGTCTAAAACTATTTAGAATGTGAACTTTCCTTCTTAATCTTTTTCATGACTCTAATATTGAAATGAATTTGAATGATAAATGTATTTTTTAATTGGAAAGGGACCCCGCTATTGGTAACTACCCTAAAGAATAGTCTTCAGAACTATTCAGAAAGAGACAAAATTAAAAGCAGCTCTAGAAACTGATGAACTTCATGGAAATGTAGTAAGCATAGAGATCATGAGTTTCCAGAACATCTATCTAGCTATTCCCACTTTCATGAATCAATCTTTCTTAGGCAGACAAAAAATATAGCACTTGAACTACATGCTAGAGATTACAATTGGAAAACTGTATAAATATATTAACAACTTACTTTTAAAATACTTTTTTGGTGACATCTGGTTAAGATAATCTTTGTTCTATTATATCATATATTGGAATCAGAAAAAAAAATGAAATTTAGAGTATTAATTTATGTAGACCTCTGTATTAGATATTTTAGTCCATTTCAATAGATATCTATTAAGCAATTATCCAAAGGACACTATGTCAAGCCCTGAGAGATGTTCAAAAAGATATGACGTGTAGGAGTAGAAATTTCAAACAAATTAAAATGTAAAATCAGCTAGTATGGATAAGTTTGAGGAAAGAAAAGACATTAAAGGCTGAGGAAGTAAGATGGCTTTCAAGGATGGCTATGATTTGGTTAGGCTAATTGGAAGGAACAGGACATTCTGTGATGCAAGAATAATTTCAACAGAGATGTGGTTGAGAATGTTTTATAAAGTAGATAATAAGATTAATCAAACTAAGCTAAAGGATGACTACAAATAAGAATAAATAATATTGGATAAAATTATTGTGAAAAGTTCAAAAATTTGGATTTCAGACTATATGCTAACTTGGAAGGAGAAAAAATGGAGCAAGAAAAACAATTCAACAAAACCAAATACTTATTTAATATTGAAGTTATCTGGTCTATGTAAGCAGTTATGTCCTAAAACTTTATGTTCTGGTGTTCAGCTTTCTAAGTATAACCCTCTCCAATTTTAGTCACATTGATTTCTCTTATAACTCCTACTGTTTTGTTTATGCTTTGATCCTTTCTGCCACAGTAGAATTTTACCATTCTTGCATTGTGCTGGAGGGTCATATTCATACTTTTACATTACAACAGGACAGATCTACAATTGAGGATATATACTATTATACAATGCCTATATCTCCAAGTTCATTGTTTGAATTTTTGAGCTTCTACAAGTTTAATGGCATTTACAGATAGCAAAAACATATCAAAAGAGTTTGGTTTAGATTTTTTTGTTTGTTTGCTTGAGATATAGGTATTTTTTGGATGGATTACATGCCAAGGAAATAAGTATTTTTAAAGTTGTGGGATAGGAAGCTAAAGAATATAAGAGATTCAGAGTAACTTATCTGTGTGACCTAAAAAAAGTTACCTATTGTAGAATCTCATAAACTTAGAGTGGGAAGGAACTTCTCTAGACATATAATAAATCCCCAAATCCCCAAAGAATATTCAAGACAACAAATCCCCAAAGGATATTCAAGACAACATGTCTCACAGCAACAATCTTCAAGTGAAATCCTTCACTCAGGAGTGCCTAAAGTAATCCATTCTTTCTTTGGATACATTAACTGTTATAATCTTTTTTCATCTTAGTTTTCCCATTTATAAAATGAGAGTGTTCAACTATACATGTCAATATGCAGACTCTTTTAGCTCTAAAATTTGATCCCAAGTAATTTTCATTTTGTCATATGGTCAGTTAAAACTTACAAAACTAAGTAAATGCTTAGGGAAGCACAAAAACTTGGCCATTAAGTTTGCACTCAAGTAACTCTTGATCTTTTCTTTCTTCCCTACCCAAATTATATTTGACATTCAACTCAAAATCCAAAGAAAGTAATGAAAGCCCTTAACATAATGACTATGAAATAGGAATACAGTCTGACATTTAATGAAGTAGACTGATATATCTCTTCCTTGAACTGAAGATGTAGGACTTCAAGGTAAATAGCATTGGTCATATATCACATCAGTGAATTTTTTTATGCACTCCAAATTGTCAGGAAACTTCATTATTTTTCAAAACAATTCCTCAGTGCTAATCTTCTATAATTTTTGCTTTGTTTTTTGAAGTTTGACTACAGCTTTTAAATGTATCTTATTGTCTTCAACTTTATCACTCCCAAATTTCTGAAATACGAAGAGTCTAAATCCCATTGGTGAGATTATCAATGGGATTAATAGACTGATTTCTTTAAAATGATTATTTCTTTTATGTGTCTTTGATAGAATGAACTGAATAATTCCAAGCATATTTTAAAAATCAGTGAAGGTCAATTGGTTACAAATCATAATATTAGACATCAGAAGTGACCTGGTACTGCACATTTTGTAAGTAGGGATGCTTTTATTCTTTACTTCCATCTCCTGTACCTATCACAGAATCTGGTATATAAGAGGCTCTTAATAAATATTTATTAGTTGATTTATTGTGGTCAAATCACTGAGTCTGTTTTTAATGAATAGAAAGACTATTCCACTACTCTCATCAACTTGCACTACTTCATTTTCTTCCTGGTTTAGCCATTGGCTATTCACATAACTTTGAGCAAATGAGATAATCTCTCTGAATCTCAATTTTCTCATGTGCAAAGTGTCAGGGTTGGGCCAGGTCTGTGATCCCTATTAGCTACTGTTTTGAACTAGGTTGAGAAATATAGAGGGCTGGAACTCTGAAAAGCTGTATTTGAATCTAAAAGACAGTAGAGCACTTAAGGCTGATTACCTACTGAATGTGTGATAATCATATATGGTGATGTGATACCTCTCCTCAGATTTGGTACTTGCTGAATGTGTTGTGATGAGGTAATCAGAGGAAAGGATTGGAGGGCTGAGGGAGAGGGTCAGACTCTCTCTTCCACAGCACACTGGAGAGAGAAAACTTCAGACTCCAGACTCCAGAGTCGAGGATTCATCTTTGATGAGTCCAGTGGCAGATTGCCTGCCTCCTTCACTTCTCTTTCTAAAGACCAAGGACTTTGACTGATCCTGACTCTGATCCTGAGATCCTCTAGAGAGCTAGCCTGGACATTATGTAGAGAGTTTTCTGTCTTGTTTTGTTTTTAGAAAACTTTCTTAGAATTCCACAGAATTTCAGAGTTAGAATATAGTTTGGGAGAAAAAAAGGAGGAGAAATTTCAAGTCAGAAGACCTAGATAAATGTCCCACTTGTCCTACTTACTATCTGAATAGTCTAAGATGAATCACTTAATGTTTGTGGGTCTCATTTCAATCACATCTAAAATAGTGAGTTCAGAGTAGATAAACTCAAAGTACTTATCCACTGATCTATTCTGCCTCTCTCCTTCCAATTTACAGATAAAGAGAAACTGAGTCCCAAGGTATATAGAGATATATATCTACATATCATATAAGTGACTTAGTGACTTAATCATTTTGTCTACTTTTTGAGACTAAAATGACCCTTTAATGGAAGGCTGTGAATCTTCACATGTACTTTATGAATTCCTTCATCTGCCATATTATAGAGGAAGCAAGAATAAAGTAGATGCTCTTATTAGGCCTCCTGAGCAAAAGAAATTCCAATGTAAGATATGAAGTTGATAGGTTAAAAAGCAAGTATTTATATGAAATATTGAACAGTAGCTCTGTAGGTATATATAGATATCTATAGTTTCCATTCATTTATATCTGAACAGCTTAGAAATATTACCAATCCATTATGTAGTGATTATTCCTTTAATCTCCAGACGTATCATTCCTAGGACAAAGATTATAGGCCCAGTCAAAATAAAAATGAATATGCAATTATTCTAAAAATATCTAAATAAAACATTATATACTCTATGACTCAGAAATTTTGTAATAAGAAAAATTATGACTGAGATACAGAAAAATGGGAATACACATATAAACTGAACCTGAGTGAATAAAGCAAAAACAGGAAAATAATATGTGTATACAATGCCTAAAACAATATAAATGAAAAGAAAAGAGAAGATAAAACTGAATACAGTATAATTAAAGGAGCAGCTTTAGCATCATAGAAGAGTTGAAAAATGTATTTGCACCACTTTACAAATACAGAAGACAGCTACATCTATGTCTACACTTGTTTCTATATGTAGCAACAGATTCAATTATGCTGATTTTTTTCTTTTGGCTTTTATTCATTTTTATATCATTGCTGACTTTCTAGATAGGCAAAAGAAAAGAATTCTATTTTGTAAATAAAAATGTAAAAAATGAAATATCTTTAATTTTTAATGCTTTTATATTGGATTTAACATATAGTTCTACCATGTTTAAAATATATTGACTATTTGCCATCAAGGGAAGGGCATAGGGGAATGGGTGATGGGAATTGGAACACAAGGTTTTGCAAGGGCTAATGTTGGAGAATTGTCCATGCATATGTTTTGAAATATAAAAATCTTTAATAAAAAATAATGTTTATTCATAGAGAAATTCTATGAATACTGGCACAAAAATTTTTTTCAGAGGTCAATGATAAGCTAATTCTTGAGTCTCATGTGAGAAAATAAGCCTTATAAAACCATTTTGCCCTTCATTAACAGTGTGAAATTAGAGAAGAGACAATTGCAATGTTTATTTTAAGAAAACATTTTCTTATGAGATAGTCTGTTGTTGTATTTCTTTTCTTTCTTCCTTTCTAAAATATACACAATTGTACAATGAATGCTATAATTGCTTTGACTTTGGGGGTGTTACAGGTGTTAAATGCAGGAATATTGTAAAGAAATTGAAATTATAGCAGTGCTATTTGTATTTCTCTAACAAGAATTCTGTATATTTAACAGTGGCTTGATATAGCCGAGACATATTTTGAAATTTATTTGTTTCTGTCTAAATCACTTTTAAAATTCTCTAAAAAAGGACCTCAAGATAATGAAATGTCTCGGTATAGAGAATGACTGACCTGTCTCCTGCTTGCTTATAGGTAGTGAATAACAATAATACCATTAAGTCTGAAAAGGAAGAGTATAATATATCTTTTCTACTAAATTAATTGATCTTGAATGTAAATTGAAAAATATTTCCAAAGGCAAGCTTGCCACAAAGAATTCAGCTTGTAGTAATGAAGCTCTATAAAAAATAAAGTGCTTTCTGTTTCAAAATTCCAAATATCAGGGAGAGGTTGCTATTTTTTTCTAGTGGCTTAAAAAGTATTTATTTGCTTATTTATTATTCAAGGATTTAAAAAATAAGGATAACTGATACTGAATTTACTTCAGTACCATTTACCTTTTATTGCTAATCATGCAAAGAATGACATAATAACTATTTACATTTAATTCATTTAAAGCATATTGTTGCTGATATAAAATCCTGAATTTTTCATAAAAAGATTCATTTAAACAAGGATTATTAGTTTTTATCAGTATCTTGTATAAAACAAGAAATTACTCTTCAAATTTTAGTTAAAAGGTATAATTGATAGGATCATAATTTAGAGTTAAAGGGCATTGTAGGAATTATCTGGTCCAAATTCCTTCTCTTACTGGCTGAGGAAACTGAAGCCTAAAGAGTTTAAATCACTACCCAAATATGCACAAGTATATCAGAATATGAACTCATTTTTTTCTTTTTAATTCCAAGTACATTTGTTTAGTCAATCAGTCTTGTCACCCCTTTATGATTCCATTTGAGGTTTTTCTTGGCAAAGATAATGCAGCTGTTGCCATTTCCTTCTCCAGTTCATTTTACAGATGAGGAAACTGAGGAAGAAAGGGTGAAGTGCCTTGCTCAGGGTAACATAGCTAATAAGCTAGATTTGAACTCAGATTCTTCTGACTTCAGTCTTGATGTTGTATTCACTGAGTCATCTAAACTGCCAAAATATAGTTTTTCTCCCCATTATCGTCTTTATTTTTTTTCTTTTGAAAATTGTTTTAAAATATAATACACTTAGAAAAATTAATGTATAAGAGTCAATATGAAACATTCATTTTGAGGGATTTAACACAAACTTGTTTAACATAAAATATAATACATATGAAAGGTTTGCTTATGAACATTTTAGATGTTAAATGTTGAATGAAAAACTGAGACTGGTTTTCTATTGTGGATGCTATAAAAAGTATATAATCTTCAGATTGATTTTGGACTCAATGACCACAAAGATTTTTCCGAATTTTGTAATTCTGTGATTATATGTTATAATTATTTTAAAATGAGTTCTCTTGATCCAGAGATCAATTGAAGAATATCAGACATGCATAACTGTTTTCATTTCTTAGACTTTAGTGAGTAAATATAATGGTTTTAATTACTATAAAGAATAGACTTGTTAATTCTGAGTGAAAACCTATATTATCATCATGAAATGTAGCTTTAAAGCTAGAAGGTTTCTTCCCTTCTGATACAGTGCTCTATCCATTTTAAACTAGTGTCTCCTAGCATCAATTGCATTAACAGGACCCTCATATGGTGACTGTGGTCTGTCATCTAATAATCTAATAATAAACTAAATGCTCAAAGTACACTGGGCCATTGTTCCCACATTGGATATTACAGATATGACCAATGATTATTGAATTAATTTGGAAAAGAATAGAAATTGAAATTTCTAAACTTTGTTTCCAATAAAACATTTTCAAAAAAAAAAAAAAAACCCTAGCAAAACAACAAGGAAGATAAATAATAAGTCAGCCACGTATAGAAATTAATATTTCAGTTTTACTTTTTCAGCTTTGCAATTTACTTTCGTAATTTTCAAGTCATTGAAAATAAACAGTTTTAACTTTTTTGCCTTAGAGAAAGTAGAAATTTGAGAACAAGTTTCATTGATGTGTTGTATTTAAGTTTATGTTTTTTTTAAGCATACTAAATGCATCATATTCTTCCAATAAGGAGATGTAAAATTTGCCTATTAAAAAACAGATCCTTGCTATACCCAAGGACTACATAATTTCTGAGTATTCAATAGAGGAGAAAGACCTTTTTGTTTTCCATTGAGTTTGAAATTTAAGACACAGCTATAGATAATGGAATTTAAGAGTCAATAGCTAGTATGACCAAGGATTATTTTTGCATTATCTTTATACAGTTTCTGGGTCATTATCAGAGATGGAACAAATTGAGATATAAATACACACACATATAGAGATGTATTGATAGAGGTAAATGTAGAGATATTTCTATGTCTTCATAGATCCATCCATGTATCTATTGTCTATCATCTATCCATAGATGGATATTTATATGTGTGTGTATATATATAGATGTCTATATTTATATACTCTATCAAACTATTTTCCTTTTCTTCCTCAATGGACTCTCAAATTCAGTAGTGTTGTCATTAAGTTATGTTGTGACACTGTGACATATACTTTGGTGATCTGCTCCGTATTTATGCCAAATGCCCCAAATACACAAAGCAAGAATAGCCTAACAAAAACAAATCACTGATCTCAGGTCCCATCTTTCATTAATGATATTTGGTATTGTGTCCCTATAGTGACACACATTCAATATCAAAATGTGATCATTTCTGTGATCTTCTCTTTGTTAGCTACTAAGCTAAAGGGAAAAAATTATTCTTGATAGGATATAGGTCTGTATGAGAAATTAATACAACGAATTTGGAGGTGACAACTGGTGGTAACAGTTCTCGTTGACTGTGTACAGATCTCTTTAAAATAATTTACAGGCTCTCAAGGTTGTTTAGGTGACTCTCAAGAGAAGTATTTGAAATATAACATATAATAACCTCAGTATTTTACTCAACAAAACAATTTCACTATTACAATTTCATGTAAAAAAAAAGAAGACCATAGAACTTTTATTGTGGAAGTAGTCCTTTATTATATTTTTTACTTTGACTCAATTCTTAACCTTTTCAGAAGATATGAGCTTGGCACCTACATTTTTAAATTACTCAAAATAGGTTAATCCATCCAAGTTGTATTTTATGATAAGCTGTATATGGGACACACTTGTATTTTAAATAGAGTAATGCATTTGAAAATTCATCTTTGTACGCAACCTATTTTGAAAACTTGGGCATATGTAAAAAGAGCGAACTTTTAGTTGCAATGAATAAAATTGAATCAATTTGTAAACTTCTCCAAAGAAATACTCTTCATTCTCTAATTCAAGTCACATTCTAAAGGTGTATACCTCTGTTAGATTTATGCTGAATCTGAAAGTTTGGGGACAAATGTCTCCATTAACATGACTTTAACAGTTCTCCAAATCCTACTCTGTTCTTAACTTATATTGCTTAATTGGGGATGTACACACCCCTGTGCAATTCTGCCACAGATTTAGTGTTAATGCAGGGGGAAATATCTTTTAATGCCTCAATAAAATACTACATTCTTGCTTGATGATGGTAGGAGTGCTTTGCACCTCTGAAGTTTAAACTCTAAAGCAGTGCCTGTCTTTGGCACATTATGCAAAGAAGTTTCAAAGGGCATGAGGTTTTAATTTTCCCCAATGTATCCCACTTATTTTAGAACCGATTTCCCATTCTCAGTCATTGAATTTTTATTAATTTGATAATCCAACATGGGGCATAAACCAGACCTCATTGAGGCTCTTTTCTTTGGCATTATCTAAACTTCTTTATCCTATTGTACTGTCATAAAAAATGAGAGTCTTACACTTGCAAATTATGTTGGAAAAGCTTTCATGCCTCATTAACACCTGTGCTATAAATTCAGCTTTAACAGTTTGACAAAGTAATATTTCAAATTGCAATAATCACAGAAATGTTTATTTTAATAGTTTCAAATGCCAAACTGAAGACTGCTAGAGTTCATAAACTTTCCCAAATGAATTATTTATAACAGAAAGAATATCAATATGGCTTACTATTCAACATAGGAATTGCATTTGGAACATTTTCTACTAGCTCTTTTCTGGGCTTTAAGGTACCAACTATCTCCTGATCTCCTGTCTTATTTTTTTTTAATCATAGTTTTGAATTTTTTTACAGTATTATACAATCTAATTATCGAGATTATTAACTTGGAGCTTTCTTTTATCAACTGAGTCTGCCTTCAAAAATTAACTAGAATTATATACATTTTAGATATTATCTAAAAAACATATCCAAGTAGGCACATTTAAGTAACAATTTAACAATTGTGGAGTGCTGGGTCACTATTTATTAAGATGAGGCAGTAATTAATTCAACATAGATCAAATCCTCAGAGAAGTTTGGAAATAGTTTAGTAGAAATAGTACTACATCTGGAGTCAAATATAGTTTCTAAACTTGCTTTACTGCTTATCACTGGTGCAACCATGGAAAATCACTTCACCTGTTTGACCTTCAGTTTCCTAATCTGTAAAATAAAGAGGTTGCAATAAATCAGCTATGTATGAATTGATTCTGGGCTGGGAAGATATAACAACATCTTCATTTTACACATAAAGAAAGTGAGAGTGGTGGAAAGAAAGTGGGGGATACTGGTAAGAATAAAACAAAAATGCACAGCAGAGGATAAAAGAAAATCTACAAACAAAACAGCTCTGAACACAATATGCAGTAGTTATTATATAAGCTTTCTTGAAACGAAAATTTATTATTCTATATTTTTGAATTTTCATATGTTCTGCTATGTACAGGGCAACGTTTTTCTTTTTCTATTTGTATTTGTTTGAAATAATAGATTTCAATAGTTAATTTAAAAAAATTGATACTCCAAGGAGTTAAGTAGTGAAGCCTACATCACACAGAGATCCAGGTCAATATGGTAAAGTGTAAAATCCACCAGATTCAGAGTTTACAAGCATGAGTTCAATTTTCATGAAATATCTAGGTAATGTTTAGTCACTCGGCCCTCATCTGTAAAATAAGATGGTAGGATTGAAAGATGTTTGAGATCTCTTTAAGAACAAGCTTTTTGGGACTCCTGCTAAGTTTAGCATATTTTTGTTATTCTGCATACTCCTCTCATTTCCTTCTGGCACACATTTTGGATCATCTGCTATCAGGATTCTGGATATTGACAGGCATGTCTCAAAGGGATTAGATTGGGTGGTCACTAAGGAAATTTGTGGACATAGAAAACTTTGCAGTCTTTCCCAATTTGTTTAGTGTCAGGCCCAGGTGCTGTCCCTTTAGCCTGACAACAAGTCTCAGTTGGCAATGATATAAAATCGGCCTCAATGTAGATTGCAATCTCCGGTGATTTATGGCTTTCTCTTCCTTGTCAGTCAGTAACTATGCACATTGTACTTAGATGAATAAAGATTATATTTGGCAGTGATATACAAGCTGCTTTACCTCTATGTAGCATTGACATATAATCTGCCTACTTAGAAATTACAATCAACACTTTTTTTGTTTGTTTCTTTAAATCTGGATCTGATTTGAATGATAGTCTTCCTCGCTTCCCATTAGGCGCTGAAAAACAATCTTGTGCGAAATTCTTAACAAATATTAATTTGGATCACATAATCTTTCTCTTCAAATATACATGTGTATATATTTTCAAAACATATGAAGTTTTCAGCATTCACCCTTGTAAAACCTTGTGTTCCAAAATTTTTTTCTCCTTCCCTTTCCCCCACGCCCTCTCATAGATGGCAAGTAATCCTATATAGGATCACATAATTTTTCTAAGGAATTTTCAAAGATAGTTTAAAGTCTTTAGAGAGAAAGAGAATCAGAAAGAATAAGAAAATGCTTTCTGGTTTCTAATCTGGGCAGAAATCTTTAAAAATTGCATGTTGTAAAATGAAGAACTAATGGTCTTCTCTAAAAATTTTGTTTTAGCTAAGCTTTGATATTGAATTAATCTGTTCCCCTCTTCCTTGGCTTTATTTCCAGAACCAGATTCTCTTAAAGAATACACTCCTTTTTTCTTTCCAGATTGGGGTTCTTATAAGGTTTCACAAGATCTTGGAGGGGTTATTCTGATTTTAATAGTATCTTTTCTTCCTTAGAAATTGGATCCTGAATGAAAACAAGGGGATCCAGAATACTGAAAACCAGTCATGAGTTTGAGCCAAAAGACTCAATGAGAAATAATTTACACATTAGAGAGAACTCCAGACTATCTGACTCCATTCTAAGTATCTTCCCCTTTCCATCTTTTAACACAGGAAGGTCATCTGATGTGATTTCTTCAGAGTCCTGTTCATTACAGTAATTATTAATGAACTATATAGTTTTAATAGCAATTGTGACTATTTTAGATGTAAATTCCCTCATGTACAGCTTTTGACTTTCTTGGATGTTGGAAGCATATATACTTTTTTGACTATCTTCATGCTTTAATTATCTTATAACAGATGTAATTGTTTCTATTGATTAGTTGTGTTATGATTAATTGTTTGAGATACAATTAAAGCAGTGAGGCAGTTTTTTTTTTTTTTTTTCCCCACCCTACCAACAAAGCACTATGTTTGGTGCTTTAGCTTTCTTAATGATGCATATGCTAACTGATTACACAGAACTATAGGGTTGAAAGGTATCTCAGGCCATCATCTAGTCTATTTCTCTGTCATCTGGCATGATTTTAGACAAATTACCCTCAAAGCAAATTATCTACCCTTTGTAACAAAATCAATAACAAAAATATAATATATATTATCATCTTACTTGTAAACAGAATCTCACAATGCTTGTATACATTAAATTATTCCTCATAGCATAGCTAAATTATGCCAGAAACACTTTGTGATCACTTTGTGGTCATTCCCTCCAAATCTAAACTTCTAAAGAGAAAGCCAGGCTTGCCATCAAATCTATAATAAACTTGCTTTGCTTTATTTCTAAAAGTGATTGAAAAATGCCTTTTTAAAGGATTTTTTTTTTTTCAATCAGTATGCAATTGTTAAAAGATGATTCCAACATTTTAGGCCTGAACTTAAAATACATATATTTTCATTTTATCTTCCCAGTCCAATTATATTCAATATCATCTAGTTTATCACTTAATAATATAATTCCCATTTTATATTGTATAAGAATTGTTTTATGTGTTTATGATTTAGTCTTAAATAATATAAACTTCTTTCTGGTAGGGACATTATATTTCCATTGAAACATTAAATTTGACATAGTCATATATATATATATATATATTACATATTTCATTGATTGGATATATAAACCCATTCCCTTAATTTCTTGTTAGAAGATCCATTTTTTTCAAAACTTTGTCAATTATTTTTTAAATTTTTATGTATTTATTTATTTGCTGAGGCAATTGGGGTGAAGTGACTTGCCCAGGGTCACACAGCTAGAAAGTCTTAAGTGTCTGAGGCCACATTTGAACTCAAATCCTCCTGACTTCAGAGCTGGTGCTCTACCTACTGTGCTACCTAGTGGCCCCTGACTTAGTCTATTATTTAACCTCAAATGGTATTCTTAATTTTTTCATTGGTCCTTTGATTACCAAACTATAGAAAAAGAAACCAATTTGTTTAATATACTAAATCAATTTATTTATTATTATTATTAGCCAAAAATTGAATGATCTTTCTTAGAGATCCCCAATACCTGTGTTTAGAGAGTTTTATTTTGACAATTTGTGAGACTAAAGGAAAATGCCTTCATTTTATGAAATGCAGTACTAAATGACTGCAAAAATTATAACTGTAAAGTATAGGCAGCCATTTCATTAAAAAACACAAACATTTATCAAACATCTGCTTTGCAAAAGCTGCTGGGGATGAAATGTCAGAGTTTTTGCCTTCAGTAAGCTTACAATCTTTGGAGGAGAAACAGTACACTCAGAAAAGTAGAAATGAATGTGATAGAAAGTTTAAAAAAACAGAATTTTACTGTTTGGACACTGTAATGGACAGCAAGGGTCAAGTTATGTAAACAAGCATTCATGTAGTACATATTATGTAGGACCCTTTGTGCTAAGTATTAGGGATAGAAACAAAGGCAAAAATGTCAAGAACTTATAGTCTACTGAAGGATATAACATACAAATTATCATTATATGTGGGTGTATATACATTATATACACACACATACATGTATATGTATATACTATGCACATATGACAGCATAGTACAAAACTATATATGTACTTGTGTATGCATACATGTACACACACACCTTTCAATCTGAGAACTTCAGGTAAAGTAAACTGTGTTTTTAGATCACATTTGCTTAAACAACCCCAGAAACCTTAAATTGCTTTATCATCCTTGCAAAAAAGCCTCCTCCAGTTTTCATTTGTATCATTTTCTCCTTCAACTGAATCATCAAGAAATTCTACATTTGGCCCTAGAATTGACCTTCAAAATAACCTAATTCAAACTTACATTTAGCAGGCAAAAGTAATTGAGAATCAAAGAGGTTACATAATTTATTTAGTTATAAAGATGGAAAATTTCCTAAGTACTCCTTTACCACACAGTTTCCCTAATTAATCTAATCATACTTGTATCTACACATTTCAATTTGTTAAGCCGTTTCAGTATCTTTTTGCAGACATTGGATTTAATGGCAATATTCTTGCTCTTATCGTTAAAGTAAAATGTTAATTATCAAAAAATTGGCCTTAGGACCAATTCTAGTCCCATTATATATACTTTATGTTCCCAGCTCAGTGTGAACCATTGATAATCCCTCATCAAAAAAAAAGCTACCTAACCGTTTTTAATCTCCCCCAGAAAGTTAGAATCATCAGTTACTTTCTACCTCATTTTAGTAACTACTTCTGATCTTAGAACATGCAAAGGAATTATGCTTATACATAATAGCAAACTAGAATTATTAGAAGGAATTGACTATTCCATATGCACCTGGATATTATAGCTTGCTCATGTAACAGACAGTAATAAGTTACAAGTGTTGCAAGTGTTAACAACTTGCAGGTGCCTATCAAAATATTTCTTCAAATTCAAGAGCAAAACAAAATAAAAATGGATCTATGGATCAAAGCCTCACGAATAAGAGATCTTCTTACTATTCATTCACTTACATATTTCTTCATAAATTTAAGCAAACATTGATTATCCACCTATTTTGTAAAAATGAACAATTTGGTCTAAATTATATCTTTTTTTTTAACTTGTAGTATTTTAAGGATTTTTAAAATAATTATATGTTTTATAAAGCAGTGTTGTTGTTATTGTTGTTTGTCCTTCATTCTCAAGGAGAACCATGGCATCAGGAAGGTGATGTGATAACATGCAATTGAATTGGATTTAAGTGAGGGAGGGTTGTGCACAATCACCTGCCTCACTTTCCCCTCCAGAGCCCTCTGGCTCCAAAGACAAGATATAGGTCATGATAAATGGATATGGACCTGGGTAAACTGGAAGACCTTGACATTTTTAAGTTAAAGTCTTCATCTGGTCTCAGTGTGATTAAGTGATTAAAGTGTGTAGCAATTGATGGCAAAGACTTTACCTAGTCAAAATAAAAAGACACCTAAATATATATCAATTTGTCACCAATCGGTTCCACCAATGGGTTCAAGATTGATGATTTTGTGAAATTCCATATCACTTAAATCCAATTCATGCACATCACCTTATGATGTCATTGGTTCTCTTTGAAAATGAAGGACAAGCAATAACAATAAAACCCAAAGGGATTAGGGTAGATGGCCCCCAAATTACCACTTAATTTTAGATCAATAGTTTTATGTCCACTGTCCCACTCCCCACATCCAACTTCCACACAGGAAGTTCAAATGGACTTAGGAGTAGTTCTAATTATCTTTTTTTTTTTTTTTTTTGAGGATTTTTAACTTTTATTAGGCCTGGGATGCTTGTAGGCTTTGCAACTGTCCAACCATCTTTAATTTTTTTGTTTGTTTGTTTTGTTTTTCTTTTTTTCTTTTATAATAACTTTTTATTGACAGAACCCATGCCAGGGTAAATTTTTTACAACATTATCCCTTGCACTCACTTCTGTTCTGATTTTTCCCCTCCCTCCCTCCACCCTCTCCCCTAGATGGCAAGCAGTCCTATATATGTTAAATATGTTGCAGTATATCCTAGATACAATATATGTATGCAGAACCGAACAGTTCTCTTGTTGCACAGGAAGAATTGGATTCAGAAGGTAAAAATAACCCGGGAAGAAAAACAAAAATGCCAATAGTTCACATTCATTTCCCAGTGTTCTTTCTTTGGGTGTAGCTGCTTCTGTCCATCTTTGATCAATTGAAACTGAGTTAGGTTACTTTGTCAAAGAAATCCACTTCCATCAGAATACGTCTTCATACAACATCGTTGTTGAAGTATATAATGATCTCCTGGTTCTGCTCATTTCCCTTTGCATCAGTTCATGTAAGTCTCTCCAAGCTTCTCTGTATTCATCCTGCTGGTCATTTTTTACAGAACAATAATATTCCATAACATTCATATACCACAATTTACCCAGCCATTCTCCAATTGATGGGCATCCATTCAATTTCCAGTTTCTAGCCAAGTAGTTCTAATTATCAAGGAAATTTTCCTTTGTTGTTGTTGAATCATTTCAGGCATTTTCTTGACAAGAATACTGGAATGATTTACTTTTTTCTTCTCCAGCTCATTTTACAGATGAAGAATGGAGGGAAACAAGGTTAAGAGACTTGTCGAGTGTCATGCAGCTATTAAATGTCTGAAACAGGATATGATCTCATGAGAATGAGTCTTCCTGATACAAAGCCCATTACTTTATTCACTGAGCAAACTTCCTGTCTTTCATGTATAAAACATTTTCTCTGCAAGTTTTGTCTTTCACATATACTTCTCCATTTTGAACAAATTTAATTCTTCCAGTTTTGGGGACAAAAGTAGGTATATTTAAACCAAATATCCTGGTTTTAATTTTAAGGAAATCTTCCTCCTTAATCCTTTTACCTCATATAGATGACATATGTTTGGGGCTTGTAATAGTCCATTAATCCTTTTGGTTTAATAGCATAAGAAAAAGACCATAAAATTTTATTAACATATTTGCTAGAGAGAGATTATTTAAGGAAAAAAAAAAAACTCCTAATCTGATCTTGTTCTTGCAAAATATATCTTTAAATATGATTTAAATATATCTCCCCAAATCACAACTTTAAGGATTTTGTTTTTCTGACCTTAATCAGATTAATGTCTTCATGATTTGAAAGTATAAAAAAGACTATGGTTTCAGGTCCAAGTTGTTTGAAATCATCATTTGTCATATGTTAAATGCAGTCAAGATCTTATTCTAGATAAATGCATTAAAGACAACTATATAATTATGATTGTATTTTTAGCAGTGTTGGAATTAGATTCCATATTCACAACCATTCCTGTGATGTCTAAAGGAAGTAATGAACATATTACAGAATGAAAGGAAAGCTTGTTATAATTTCTTTAGAAGTTGGAGCTAAGTGCCGTGTTACCAGGGGAGTTAATATGATGAATAAAGCTAATGACTTGAAAAATTCATCAGTGAATGAAGATCTTAAAATCTCAAGATTTATGATAATACCTAGATTTTTGATGCTAGAAATAAATCAAAATAATAGAATTTATTCACTGTACTCATTTAAAAAAAATCTTTAAAAGGAAATTATTTTCAAAGCATACACTGTATAAATGTATATTCTATAACTAACATGAAATAAAAGACTTCACTCTGAAGTTGGAAGGGAGGCAATTTTAAAAGGTAAGAATTTAATGAAACTATTTAAACCAAATTGGGGTAATTAAGTTGTGCAGTGGACCAAGAGCTGGGCCTGTATTCAGGAAGACTCACCTTCCTGGGTTCAAATCTGGCTTCTGATACTTGACTATCCATGTGACTATGAACAAGTCACTTAATCTGATTTGCCACAATTTACTCGTCTGCAATATGAGGAAGTGGAAATAGAAAACATTCCATTATTTTTTTTCAAAAAAGTCCCAAATGAGGCTTGGAATAGTCAGACACAACTAAAAAATGAACAATTTAAACCAAAAAAAAAATGCTAACTTCACGTCTGCATCGGTATCCTAATTTCTTGTCTAAAATGTACTACTAGTAGTTCTCAGAACCTGATATCAGTATTTCCTTTGTCCTTTCATTCACAAAAGCTATTGCTTAGACAAGGAATAAAGGAACATCTTTTTTCTTCAACTTGGCCTCTAAGAGTTTTTGTCTTCCCTTAAGTCTCACTTCTGCTGTCATCTTCTCCAAAAAAACTTTCATTATTTTCTCATTTGTCCCCAGTATCTGTTTTCCATACAATGTATTTATTTGAGTACAAATTGTGTGTTTTCCTAGTTGAGGGCAGAAATGATTTCATTTTTGTTGTCTCATCCTCACTGATTAACATGATATTTCATACTAGATGCATGATAAAAATTTGCTGAAATTAAATTTTGAATTGTTAAACATAATTCAGAAGTCATACATTAAGAGCTAATTGTGAGCAAAACACTGATCTAGTTATCAAAGGAAGATATGAAATTGTAATAATATCAATAATAATTGAGGTTTTGTTTTAAGATTGGATTAAGACTTTATTAAATTATTTCATTTGATTCTCATTCCATCTCCAACATTTTTGATCCATTCTATTTACTAACAAAGGCTACTAGAAGTTCAGAAACTTGTCATTCTTGTATAGAATCTGACCTATTCCTCTTTTTGATATCAATGATTCAGCTTGGTATCATAAGGAAAGGGAGGATAATCAGCCTATTGATGAGCATTTATTAAAAACCTATTATATTCAAGGCATTATACTAGGCAATAGAGATACAAAGAAAGAAACAAAATAAGCCTTGCTCTCAAGGTGTTTACAATCTACTTTATTACATGTATGATTACATGCATATTATATATACCTAAGTACAAAAAATGGAGGGACATATTTTGGGGGGTGGAGTCTAGCAACTGGGAGTTCCAGAAAGACTTCATGTAGATCATTTGCCAGAGTTTAAAGGAGATAAGGGACTCTAATGGTCAGGGGAGAAGTGGAAATGTATTTCAGACATGGGAGTGGGATACAGTTTTTTAAAAACATGTTTAGCTGATGTATTTAAATTTTACAAGCATATAAATTATATATACATAGGGTAGCAAGGGAGAAGGATAGGCAAGAGAGTTGGTGAGGAGACCTGTTCTTTATAAAGCAACAATTATTTTGAGACTTAAAAAGACCTACTTCTAGATGACAAGTTCATCGGGAGGATAAGTTCAAATCCCACCTTAGATATTTTCTCACTCTGTGATCTTAGAGAAGGTACTTAACTTTTTACAACCTCAATTTTCTCATCTATAAAATGGGGATAATAATTGCACCTAGGTCCCAGGAGTATTGTGAAGATGAAATGAAATAATATTTGTAAAGTGTTTTGCAAAGTTTAAAATGTTATGGAAATACTATTATTGGTAGTAGTAGTAGTAGTAGTAGTAGTAGTAGTAGAAATAAAAGAAAAGCTAATTCAAATCAGACTTGTAGTAATTTCTATGATCCAGTTAAATTCATCTTTTATTTTTATCTTGAAAAATAATGAAGAATCGAATTCAAAATCCACTTTTTCTATGTCTTCTCTTTTGTTGCTGCTGCTGCTGTGCTTGTTTTGTTTTGTTTTTGGAAAGGCAATCAGGGTAAAGTGACTTGCCTAGGGTCACACAGTTAATGTTAAGTATCAAGTTAAATCAGGTCCTTCTGATTCCAGGACTGTTGCTTTATCCACTGAGCCATGTCGCTGTCTCTACTTTATATTTCAAGTATATTTCAAATATACATTTTACTACATTCTCTTAGTGTTACTTAGTATTTAATTTGCAATCATTTAAACACTTTTGCTTTGGGATAAGCCTACATCTGCTGATCTAACCAATTTTTGTAGAATTACTTTTTCCTTGAATAATGGGGAAGAGCATATCTTAAATACATACATATTTATAGAGACCTATTTCTAGACTACCTGATTAGATGGTCAAAATATAAAAAAAATCATATTTTCCCCTGTGTCATAGTCTTTGGAGCACAGTTCTAAAATATAGTTCTCATAGTTTCTCCAAAATTTGGTTTTACTTTCAAAAGATCCAACTGTGTACAGAGACCAGCTAGTTAATGTCAGAAGACAAAATACTTGGATAGTTAGTGTGAAGGCAGGATCATAATGATACGCAATGTAAAATATTGAATAATAATATTATTGCTATGGGATTAATTAAACATATTTATACTGGAGGAATCAAAAGAAATTTAAAAGATCCTCTTCTCAAGGGTTTGTGCTCTAGTTGGCAAAAGAAATAAAAATATAATTAAAAACAGAAATGCATATGTTGTGCAACAATCTAGTTTCTGTTTCCTAAGTTAACAAATTAGGGGGCTAGCCTAGATGATGGCAGAGCTTCCTTACCTCTTTAAAAATCTTATAATACTATAATTGTAATAGTAATAATAATTGTACTGTAACAGACTTTGGAACCTTTTTATGCTGACCAGGGTAGGAGGTAGATATGCATATGTGTTTGTATATAAATGTGAGTGGGTATTTGTAGATAAAAATATGAATGTAGATGTTCAAGAATATATTCGGTTCGTCCTCCTTTTATTCTGGCCCAGCATGTAAAACATACTTCTCACTAGATCACATCCCTTTACAAGATAAACGGAAAGTTCAGTTTAGTCTAGAGATGAAAATAATAAAAATAACAAAAGCTTACATAGTGCTGTCCTCATAGCAATCCTATGAAATAGGACAAGTACTGGTGATGAGGTTCTAGTGAAAATCAAAGAGTTGTGGTGGGAGAATTCCTTTTTGATCAGAGGTGCAGGTCCTTTGTGATAGAATTCACAAACCCGAAATATTGAGTGGCAAAAATGGAAGTTTATTGTTCGATGAGAAGTCAGCTTTGCTAGGACTTCCTAGTGGTAAAGTCCTCCTATTAGGGAAATGGAAGCTGACACTGAGAAGAGAATGTCTTCACAATGGGCAAGAGTCCTGGCAGTTATGCCAAAAGGCAAAGCATCCTACTTTGGACATTCTGCAAAGAATGAGTGAGCAGAAAACAATTTTATGAGCATATCTTGATGGGGGGGCTGGGGGCAGTTTGAGCTGATCAGACCAGGATCTCTCAATTGAATGAAATTACTTTGAAGGCTTTTTCAGCCTGAATTTGAATAGGGATCAGCTAAAAAAGGGCAGGGTGGGGAGGGGTTGACTTGCTTTAAAAAAGGCCCAGCCTGAGAAACACACTCTCCACAGACTCCATCAATTCTATATGAAGTAAAGAAAGTGAACTGACTTTCCATTTGATATGTTATTAATCTGGCATCAATTAACTTAAAAATTGATATTTCATTAAATATATTTCATTATACTTGATTTCCTTCTGTATCTTATTTTTAAGCATTTGAAAGAAGTATTCTAAGAAAAGATCCATAGGTTTTATCAGAATGCATCCACAACACACATACAAGTTTAAAATCCCTTGACTTAATAAATAACTGGCTGAGTTTAGATCCAAACCAATGTCTTGTTTTTATTTTTATTTTTGTTTTTTGCTAAGGCAATCAGGATTAAGTGGCTTGCTTAAAAAAGTGTTAAATTTCTAATATCAGATTTGAACTCAGGTCCTCCTGACTTCAGGGCTAGTGCTACAAATGTCTTCTAACTCCAAATCTCATGTTCTAAGAAAGTTTTAGGTTGGAAACACAAAATAGCACCATTGTTAGGATTCTTACAAGGTGCTAAGTCAGTTATATAATTTAGCATGGTACTTAACAATTCTCTAGTTCCCTAATGTACTTAGTACTTATTAGAGTTCCACAAGATTCACACCTTTAAGAGAGCATATAAGGAGGAGCCCACTAAAGGACAAGCCCACTCTTGGAAGCAGAGACAGATTCATTCCATTTTCCACCTTTGTGTTGGCTGGAGACATTTGGAGGGAATTAGAGGCAGAAGCTGGAAGAGACAAAGGACTAGCAGAAAGAGCTCTCAGAACCAAGGAGAGGGATAGGCCTCTTAGAAAGCTACTGGGCTATTTTGAAGGAAACAATAAAGGATCTGGATTTTAATCCTTGGCTGCAGTTGAGGTGATTATTAATCAGAACTAAAACTAAGGCTGCCTCCAGAAGCTCCCCAAGAAACCTGTTCCCAGAGAACATTATATTTTAGAGAAGAGAATATTACATACCACGATCCCAATAGAGTCTTCTTCCAGTTCTCAAAATTATCCTCTTTATAAACAGAACAATCTTCTCTGGCATTTGGAATTAGTTAGGAATTAAGCACCATATTTTAAAGCCTTGAAATTCCCATTTAAATAAGGTTTCAAAGTGGGATGGCTTCATTAAACGAGGGGTGGATGTAGAAAACAATTTCTAAAGTCAAATAAAAATGAAATACGGATACAACAGGAAATAAAAGATTTAACCAGACCTCTAGAGATTTATAAATAAAATCTCATTGTTGGACTATGGCCACCACTCCCACAATTTCAATTTGGATATATTATAATTCCTAGGCCCTAAATTTCTTCGAAATAAAATTCATTATCTACAACAAGTAAATTCACTAACTAGTCAGTTAAAATAATTGTGATTCAACAAATATTCATTCAAAGCTGACAGCATCTTACATGATGGCATTATAATGGGAATAATATGGATTAAGAGTCAGTCAACCTAACTTTTTGCATGTACCTTTCCAGTAACTAGAACTGTTGTGAATTCACTTATCCTTTATCTCCTACATGTAAAATAATAACAAAAATCTCAAATGGGAATGATAAGACTTCACTCCCTATAACTAACTCACAGAGCTATGAAGGTATTTCTTTGATGCTTTGGCAAAATGTGTTCTTTCCAATGCTGCATATCACATCCTTGCACATCCTTTGTAACTCATGTCCTATAAATGCTTCATGGACCAGGTGAGAGGCATCTATACAACTTATTCTAGATCTTTTGAGATTCTACAAATGTCAGTGCAGCATGAACTCCCTTGATCTTACTACCAAGAATACCTATAATTGTCCTCCTCCCTCCCCTTTACTTACATACTTCTCTGATGACATCCTTAAATTGATTCTAGGCAAGTGCTTATTGGTAATGAGCTACAGCTTTCTTCGGCATATCATATAATTCTCCAGTGCCCTTTGGGTGATTTTCAACTTAAATTTTGGAGACAGTCATATTCTCTGTATTGATGATGACAGTTCATAATGTGGTGGTCTTACAGTTAGGAAGATATGAGTTCAGATGTGACCTCAGAAAATTTACATTGTCATAGGCAGAAAAGTAACTTCATTTCTTCCATTCTCAATTTCTTCTAATGTGAAATGAGGATAACAAAAGCACCTACCTCCCAAGATTGTGCATATTCAATGAGATACCAAATGAGTGTTTTGCAATCCTTAAAAGGTCATGCTATTAATAATTAATAATAATAATAATAATGATATCATCACCACCCCCAGGAGAATATGATTTAAAAGAAAAGCTCAAATGAACGTAAGGAATGTGTTAATTTCAAATCATTATACAATAGTTATCTATTATTGTTACTATACTGGGGGGTGGTCTATGGTTTCAAGAACAATATATAACATTATTTCTTTTCTTAGACAGCTTAAAATAGTTGAAGAGATTTAATTTAGTCTGCTGAAAAAAGACACTATGCTGTAGTGGAAAGAAAACTAGATTTGAAGCAGGAAACCCTAGATGTGGCGAATGCTGACACTATCTAGCTTTATCCTTGGCTAAATTGCTCTTCTATTTGTCTCTTGAGCTTTGTCATTCACAAAATAAGGGTATGGGGCTAGGTGATATCTAAGATCTCTTCCTTATAAATCCTAAGTGTTAGAGATCATTGACAGTGCACATAGTCAAATGCCAAAATGTTATAGATCATATGAATTAAGAGTCCATACTCAGAAATCACTGTTTTATCACCTCATCTTTAGCTAATATTATTTATCATGCTGGGTTAAGGAAATCAACCCAAGGATAAATCCCTTTGTTGCCTTTGGAGACATTTTTCTTCTTTTTTTTATTTTCTGAAGGCATTAATGGCCTCGCTTAAAATAAATATTTATTTCTCATGTTCCCTTCTGTTAAGATAATGCTTTTTAGCATATAGCACGCAGGTAAATCTTTGCCATGTAGATTCATGGCTTGGAAACAGAGTAGATTCCAAGGAGACTGAATTACTAAAGCAATAGCGTAGGTTAGGGAGAATTATATTTAATGCCCTTCCTCCTGGGCTCATTAATACTTCTCAGGATTTCTCTAACTATTCCCCTTCAGCTCCAACTACAAAGCATCTTCTTTTTTAGCAATTCATTGGCTTTCTCCTTTATTTTTGAGCTCCTTTTCAATTAATCTTTCCTTTCTTGGAGAAAAGGTTGGAATAAAAATAAGTATTTTAGTAGCATTGACTCACATTCAGAATCTTGACAAGGAAAACAAACTATCATTGTCACCTCACCTCACTTCATTTCCCTCCCCATTCATCTTGGGAATAAAACAATAGCTTTTATTATCCAGAATAATTTCCTTCACTTTTCACCTTGAATGCAAGGTCAGTTTTCTCCTATTATAGTCCCACTAGATTCTAATCACCAATTAATTTAGGTTACTCTTCATCTTGTAAATATTTTTGTATGAGTGAAAAGAATGTGTTTTAATGATGCAGTTCTTTGCAATAAACTTTCCTCCCCAAAAATATAAATTTTGTGATATCACAAGAGTTCCCATGGGAAATACAGGAAAAAAAGAACACAGGTTGGGGAGTTTGAATATCAAGCTTCTAGTACCACTTCTGCCCTCTGCCACTATTAGCAGATATTATTACAGTTACTTTGTTAATTTTTTTTTTTTTTTTTTTTTTGCTGAGGCAATTGGGGTTAAGTAACTTTCCCAGGGTCACACAGCTAGGTAGACTTAAGTGTTTGAGACCACATTTGAACTCAGGTCCTCCTGACTATAGTGCTGGTCCTCTTATCTACTGTACCACCTAGTTACCCCATTGCAAAATAAGGTCCTTTATGATTCAATAATTACATATATATACATATATATGTGTATATATATATATATATGTGCACATATATATATTATATATGAAGAGAACATGAGAAAAATTATGATTTAGACTAATGATTTAGTTTAAATATTTTTGGTAGTATAAAATACATCAAAGAAGATTCATTTATCACATTCTTCTACTTTGGCCATGGGATGTTTTAATGTGGTTTGCGTCTGAAACCTGTATATGTTGACTCCCACCCCCAGTTGGAATATAAATTCTTTGAAATCAAGGACTGTCTTTTTTTTTCTTTCTAGCCCCAACATTTATCTCTATGATTTCTACATAGTAAATGATTAATAAGTACTTTTTAATTCATTCATTCACTCATTGATATAGGGAACTTCAAGGGAAGATTTAATTCAATTCAAAGATTTAAATCTTTTGCAACTTAGAACTTTAGAGAATTATGTAAGTATTGTTTAATGTATTCCATTTTTATCTCTAGGGCCTATACAGTGCCTGGAAGCTAGTAGTTACTTAATAAATGGTTATTGATCAAATAATTGATTTGGATAGTCAGAGCTTAAGCGGCTTGCCTAGGTCACATAATCAGTATATGTCAGAGACAGGAGTCAACCCTATGTCTTCCTGAATAAAATGCATATTTAATTCATATAATACCATTAATATTTAATCAATATCTTGTTCTTTTTTTAAATACATGCTTCAATAACTATTTTAATATAATAACCCTGATGGATTACATCGTTGTTCCTTGAGGCTAATCAAAATACCTCTTGAATATTTTTAGATCCACTGATGTTCTTCTTCCTAGCAACCTATTTTTGTCCATCTTTTTATCATCATTACACTGATTATAGAATGGTGACTTTGGACTTATAGCAATGATTTGACAATTCCATGTTAATATGTTATTTTAGATAAAAGAGTTCATGAATCAAATAGTTCAAACAATGCTTGCCAAACTCCCTACATTTTTGAAAATTATTATTCAAAATAAGATAGATTTTAATTATGATATTCTCACATATCAACAACTATGACAAATATATATTTCTATTGTTTAATCCTCAGAATTATCTGATATCAGCGTTGCTTTTCCCCCACCAATGAGAAAGAAAAGAAGGTCCAAGAAAATGTGCATGAGGCAGTCACTGACATGACTGATTTTGGTGTCTCTAGGTAATTAGTTAAGTTATGCTTGTCTCTTTCATTAAAAGCACTATTACACAGCTCAGTGCAAAAGATGACTATGGTAAATGGTTTTTCAGGTCATTTCTGATAAAGTTAAATGTGGTTGTCATTTCAATTGATCATTGTACATCTTTTCCACATTATCCATCCATCTCTTTGAACTGGCTGTTCAATACGTTGTACTGGGAATAATTAGGGCATTTTAAAAGAAAGTGCTTTCTTGGTTTAAATAGCTTTGAAATGTATTTTTGTTTCTTGCAGATATTGATGAGAAAGTATGTGACAGGATATACCAGCTTCCATTTTCAAATTTGTTTTATCCTTTTACTCTTGCTGGACTCTGTTCCTGACTCTCCAAATATATCTTCTGTTGAGAAGCACCTTCTCAATATGGAAGATCCTTCCATTCCTTTGTACCTTTCATCCTATTGGTGAGCCTTTCTCACATCTATTTTGATATGTAACATCAATACATCTTAGCACAGCCTGACTTATTCTTTTACTTCTCTCCCCGTGACACTTATGACTCTCTGGAATTTTCTACAATCCCCAACACTTTCCAATGTCCAATTTGCTTTTTTATCTCTCCCTATTAGAATGTAAGGTCATTGAGGGAAAGATAGTCTTTTTTTACTTTTTAATTTCTATTAATAACACATAGCAAAAAGTCCAGACAATAAAAGATATGTAATCAATACTGATTTGATTTTTATCCTTAAGAATTGTTTAAGAAAAAAATTATTAAATGGATTTATTCCTAAATCTTTAGTTTTTGTCTTATACGAACTTTGAACTAAAGGCAAGTCACCTGTCAGAGGATAAAAATAACAACACATTTAAATAGATTTTAAGAATAGAAAGAATGATTTAACTATTATCTCATTTGATTTTCTCAATACCACATATCACATAGATATGTCTTACATAGTGAAGTACATTATATAATGAGCAATCTGAAGTCCAAGAATGTAAAGAGACCAGCCCAAATTATGCTACCTTTTAAGTCTATCTACCCAACTTCTGTTGATTACTGTTAAGTCTTTAGAGGTTCTTATAACCCTTCAGGTCTAAGATTATTTTTAAGTTGACACAGATTTTTAAAAAAATCTACTTATTTTCAATAAAACAAAAAGTCTCATAAAGTCTTTTAAAGATAGAGATAAAGAAATATTTTCCCATAGACCACTATCATTAAAAAAATCAACTTAAAATCACACAAATAAAAAAAAAAATGAAACTTAGGAGTTTTGTTACTATTTGCTTGCTTTACTTTCAAATTTTGAGAGAGAAATATAAGAAGTTCAACTTACCTTCTTTTAAAAGAAAATAATATGAGCAACACTGAGAAGTTACAAATGGATTTGATTTCCATGTTATGTGCTATTAAGAGAAAGGGAGCTATTTAGTGGAAATAATGGGGAAGAGAGAGAGACACCAAAAAGAAGTAGTGGTTTACAGAAATGAGGAAGGTCAAAAAAAGGAATAAGGAAAAGGAATCTAGAGATAAGCAGAACCAAAGGGTTAAAAAGACAAAAATAAAAAAAAAATAATAAAAAACCAAAGAAGGAAAATAAAAGAAGAGACATCAAGAGAGATGAGACCCCCCCCACAAAAAAAAAAAGAATAAGCTCACCATAACCAGAACCTTATATTTAAAGTAAACCAAATATTTAGAGCTAGAAGAAAATTCATAGATTGTCTAGCCCAGTCACCTCCTTTTAGAGATGAAGAAACTGAAGTCTAATGAGGAAAAAAAATGACAATCAATTTTATTAAATGTTGTATTTTCCATAGTGCCTTATCCATAGAACTCAATAAGTACTCCCAAAACATTGAAAAAAAAATGAAGTTATTAATGGAAATATATCTGGTAATTTTTTACCATTAAATTTTTGGATCAAAAAATTAAATTTTTTGTCACATATTAGTTATTAATGCATATTGATAAAATATAATTATATTAAAAAAGTGGACATTGAAAGAGACATTTTGGGTTTCAAAGTGAAATAATTACTGATGCTTCTACAAGTAAAATCAAAACATACAGAACATGACTTCAAATATATGCATATGATTTTTATGTATGCATATATGTATTTGCATATATAGATACAGATAAATATATTTCAGAGCTTTCAATCATTGAATTTATGCATAGCAGCCCAAATCTCCTAGAAAACAAGGGGAAGACAGTGACACAGAGGAGGATAAGGTAGAAAAGAACAAGAATAAAATAATTTTTTTCATTCTTAGTCAGTTTTCCAACCTCCACAATTACTTTATATGGTCAAGAACTCTTTTATAAATGTAACTCTTTCATAAAAGTTTGTAGGCATATTTTTATAGCTTGAACTTCTTGGTGGGAAAAGAATAAATTCCTTATATACAAGACACTCATTCCCTCTTTTTGAAATCCTAAGTTAAGATCAGTTTAAGACATAATTATTTATTATGTCTATCAAAACTAGGTAGAGTCTAGGGCATTGCATCTATTAGATGTCTTTGTAAGTGCCTCTGACAACCTGTAGAACTCTATAACTGAAAGAATAGGAACTGCCCCTTGTATTTCATTCAGCTGTCCTTTAATATTCTTACTTTTTCAGCTTTTTCTGCCCATTACTGTCAACCATCTGCACTCTTCTCTGGGGCAATTTACTGAGTAATTAGAAATGAATGAAGTCCTTAACTTTCTCTTATTTTTCAAAAATAATTTATTTTCTAGGATAATGTAATGCATTGAATCAATAGCTGTAATCTAGAAAACAAGGTGTATATGCTACAAGTCAGTTAATCTTTTCCATTATGCATTGAGAGATTTAAATTTAATCAAAAAGGCTTTAAGTTCCCCCATCCACTTGAAAGCTATCATAAGTCATTCTCCTCTGGGTCCTAAAATCCTTGTAAAACTCCTTAGCTCTGACTTCAGCTTAGGCAAAGAAAATTCCATCTCGTACATTTTAAAAACATATGTTGAAATTTTTAAAAATCAATATTTTTTAAAGTTGGTAGTCCTTTGAATTTTATTTTGTGCATAGCATGATATTATTCTGAGACAATAGGTTCATCAGATTTCCAGTGTCCCTAATAAAAAAAAAAGCTAAGGAACCCCTCAATCTAATATATCTTCTATCATTCTATCATCATCATGGAGTGGCTACAATCAGTTGTTTACCATTTTTTTCTCTCCCCTCCCTTTCCCTTTTCTTCCCTTCATTGTATTTAGAAAACCACGTATTGATTTGGGAGGCAATTTTGGAGAAGTTTTTTTTTTTTTTTTGTTATTGTTGTTGTTGTTGTTGTTGTTGTTTTCTTTTTTTTTAACTTTTTCTGGGAAACATATTTAATTCCTAACATTATTTCTCTTTCTTCTAACTTGTACTTAGCTTGTTAATGTTGACTCATTTCAGTCTTGTGCTACTCTTAATGACACCATTTGGGATTTTCTTGGCAAAGATACTGAAGGAGCTTGATATTTTCTTCTCTAGTTCATTTTTACAGACTAGGGAACTGAGGCAAACAGGCATAAGTAACTTATCCAGGAACACATGGGTAATGTCTAAGGCCAGATTTTAATTCAGGAACATGAGTCTTCCTAACTCCAAACCCAGCTTTATCGACTTTATCCACTATACCACCTCCCTACTAAAGTTAAAAAGATACACATACTATCGAGGAACTAAAATTCTAATTAATGAGATAAGGGGAATTCTTAATTCGTCTAACAAATTCACAAGTATAAATAAAGATAGAAAAGGGAGGACCAATATCTCTGTGTGTGTGTGTGTGTGTGTGTGTGTGTGTGTGCGTGTTTTCTCTAGGGCACAGTCAGACATTCCTACTATACTACAATTTATTTTCTTTATGGCTACAAGGACATGGATTTGAAACTAGAAGGCACTATAGGAGTCATCTAAAAAAACTCTCTTATTTTATCAATGATGGAACTGTGGCTCAGACAGAATGGATTTATATAAAGTTTTAACAGGCAATCATATCACGAAATTAGGTTAAAAACCAGGTTTATTACTAGAGAAATGAACATGAACGTGGAACCCAAAAGGGAATCACAGTCCTTGAAGAATTTTTCATATTCATGATCAAATAATAAAAAAAAAAGAGCAAAAAATGAATGAGCATGGAAAGGGAGGAGAAAGGTGCAATAACCCCTCCTAAAGGGCAGGAGTAAGAAGATGGCAAAAGACCCCTTGGGAACTTCTAGACTATGAAGATAGGAGCATTTGCTTATCGGCCAAGGACTCAAGCTGCATAAAGATCTTTTCCAGCCTTGCAGAGTTTGACCGGGACCTATTTTGCCTCCCAAAGACATATAGGGAATCCAGCTTGGGGTGCAAACAATAAATGATGTCATATTGGGAAGTTTGGATAGGGATGAGTGCATTGTCCTGGACACATTCGTATCTCTTATATTATTATTATTAGTGTTTCTGGAAACAAGTTCAGGGGACCCTTTAACAAAGGTCACACAAAACCACTAGAGATTAAAGTAGAAGAGTTAAGGAGCAGTTAGTAGCTCAGTGCATAGGGCACTGCCCATGGAGTCAGGAGGACTTGAGTTTCTTCTGTGTGATCCGAGGCAAATCACTTAAGCCTAACTACCTCAAAAAAGTAGACATGTTTGCATACAAATGCAGTTTCTGTAAGGAATCTTCCCCTTTGTATATTTAAGTCAATGTTATAATTATAAATGGAGGAGAAAGAAAGAAGTAAATTTATATTTTACAAGATAAGTTCTCAAGGTTTGACAAATCATAGACAAAATTCAAATATCTACTTTCTACCATTTTATTTTGGTTAGTCATTATCTAAAATAGAACTGTCAGTAACCTGTTATTCAACAGTAAAACAATTGCTTTTTGAGTTGAAGATTCTGATGTTTCATGTAGTTGTTAGTTTTGCCTCTCACAAAGTAGGGGATTTCAGGACTACAGTCTCCTATCTTATAAAGGGGCATAATCAGGGCACCATTTTAAAAAAGTTGTTATAGATAAAATTTGAAATTTAAATACATTAAAAATATAATATTGAAAAGGTTCATTCCTGGGATGCATCAGGAAACAAAATTATACCTGACCTAATCTAGCCCTTCACTTGATTAATTTATTTATGAGAAAGTCAATTATGTGAGATCAGTTGGCTGAGGGCTTAAAAAACCCAATTTTTTTTATTATTTTCCTTTGAGAAAAATGCCATTAAAAAACACTAAGAAAGATCCATAGTGAAATGATTATAGAATCTGTTTGTAAGACTTAGTATTGATTTAAGATCAGGACATTGATATATTATTTATATATGTTTATCCATCTCTTTAATAGGTGAATTGTGAAAGTATTTTTCCCATTCATTATAATCTTTTGATGGACATAATGAGTTTTGATGCATAATACATTTTAGATTAATGGTGTACAGATAATCGGCAGCAAAAATCAATTAGAGCTATTATGTTCCATTGGGGGGGAAAGGGTGGTGACTATCCAAGTGAAAAATAAGCATTTTGCTTTAACTTTTCTACTGCATATTATGCTTGGCTCAGAAATCTTTTATCTATTTAGAAAGCAATTTTCTTCACTAGAAAAGATGTGATTTTTCTTTAAAACATGGAGCATAATAGTTATAATTATTTTGGATGCAGGATATACAAAACTGCACTGCAAATGGTGCATGAATGTGGTCTCATTTTTCATTGATTCATGAGCCATGTATAGTACAGCCCTTCACGTCCCCTTCACCAGGTATAAATATATTGATGTGGAAGAGTGTGGTCTTATCTGCTCATTGTGAAACAGAATTACCTGAAATAGAGTAGAGAACAGTGGCCCATGAAATGGCACACTTACACATTGAACATAATGTAGGGATGTTAAAATGAGCCTTATAAAATCTTTATAATGTTACCCCAAAACAGGACACCCCTGAGAGCATTCATTTCACTTGGTTTGTGTCCATTTTCAACTGCAGTGTCAAATCTATTGTGGATGTTCTATGACTCCTTAAAAATAGTCTCATCAGTTCCTATGGAACTGGCATATCATCTATTGGCTTCAATCTCAGATTCAGGATATTTCATTTGATACAAAGGCAAAGTTGGTCATGATTCCTGATATTCTTTTGGTCCTAATTCCACATAGTTGGCTATTTACCAATAATTTCATGACAGTTTTCAATTATCAATGTTAGCCAACTTCTAATCATGCAAGGTAGAGAATAGAGACAATTATAAAATTGAACAAAAACTTCTCTTTTTTAAAAAAAATGATTTTTACATTTCATGATTAAAAAGGACCTTGGTGCTTAAATTGCTTTGTTATGGCAGATAAAACATACTATTTTCCTGAATATCATTTGTAAATTAGAAGGAAAATTCTTTATTAGGATAATTATGAGGAGCCATTAACAATTAATCTCAGAGAGATATTTAGAATAGATTAACTTGAAGTGGAGAGATCAGTTAGGACATTAAAGTAATAGTTTAGATGAATGTTCTTAGGGCCCCTGAATTGCTGTGTTGCTATTAGAGTGTTCAGAATGAATGTATTATTCTACTGTAGAATTAAAAAACTTTAGTAAGCCTGACAATAGTTTTATATAAATGCCATTCAAATCCAGGTTTTCTGAGGCAAATTTTAGTACTGCTTTAGGGTCAATGATTCTATTAACTTTTCCTCTATTCAATAAACCTATATCTGAAATAAATCAGTGAAATAGATCTCTATAAGATAAATTTTGTTTTCTTTAATTGGTAATGAAAAATCAATTCATTTGAGGGATCATTTATTGATTCCAGAGATGTCATAGAATCTTAGCATCCAAATCAACTTGATTATCAAATCTAAATTACAACTGAAGCATTTTCATGTTTTAGCCTTTTACAACCAGTTTTTATACTATTTCCATGTCTCATTCTTTTCTCTTATCCTTCTCTCTCTCTTTTTCCCTCTCATCTATTCTTCATCTCTCTTTTCAATATAGCTACATGAAATGACAAATAGTTTTAAATTAAGCAAGCAATGTTATTATAAATAGAAATATTTGTAAGGAAGATTAACAAATATATGAAATTTACAAATTGGAAGAATAGGAATTATATCTTTGAATATTTACCCAGTGTTTCAAGTGTAGAGTTAGTATTTTCAGGGTTATAAGTATTCTTATAAATGATTATATGACAGGCATTTTATGAAGCATACAACAAATGAAGCATAACAAAAGCTTGACTCTGAGCCTATCTTGGACCCTCTTCCTCTGCCCAAGTTGCTTAAATCTAACATGCCATGTAGCTAAATAAGAATGATTCAAAGTAGAGTAACAAGTGAAGTGAGATTTAGAATGAAATGTTCTAGGAAATTAAAAAAAGGCAAATGACTTTGATCTGAGAACAAGAAGGCAAGAGATAAGAGTAATATCAAGAAAAGTTTCACAGCATTGGAGGCTCTCATTAGAGCTAGACCTGGTAAGAAAGGAAAAACAAATATGAAATTAGTCATCAACTTACATCCATAGTTTGATGATTTCAAACTTGCATAACCTATAGTTTTAAACACACTTTTATTAGTACATTTTCTCCAAGTAATGCCTCTTTCTTTTTTTTTTTTTTTTTTTTTTAAAGTGGATTGATGTTTGAGATTACAATGGAAAACAAAAGAAAACTTTTTTGAAGTAGATGTGTTTTTTACCCTGTTACTTATATTAGAAAATTTATTGACCTAATTGTTCTCAACTCTGGATAATATATTACAGTTTTATTCATTCCTAACTCAGAAAGAAAGTTATAAATGAGTATGAATTCATCTAAATTTATTTCTGGAGCTATATTTTAAGAATCTGAATGATTGCAAGTGACTTGGTCCTTACTTTGCTTCTTGAAAAACAACAACAACAATAACATCCTTTAACTATTGCAAGGAACAATTCAACCCTCTTTATACAACCAGACAATTATCCTGCATTATTAAATAGAAAGCTATCTAGATACATACAATGTATACAATAGCTGTTGCTATATATGACTACTGATTTAGCTATTTCTCATTTGTTCTGTTTATATCAAACATATTTAAGACCATTTCCCCCCCAAAATTAACCAGATCAAATAATTCCACGATCCAATTCAGGACCTCTATTTCTATCTTATAAATAGTTCATTTTGATGAAAATGACTAGCTTGTGCATTAAAACACCCAATTATTCTATTAAAAATAAATCAACCTAGTTATTGAACTTATTTTCTAACATACTATGAGTCCAAAGTATTAGTCTGATATTTTTCTAACATTCCATGTTTTTAAGCATAGACATGTTCTGAATTTCTATGATAATCAAACTGTTTGGTTAAGAAATAAAACAGTGAATGCATAATAACAAATTGGCAAAGCAATTTGAATATATTATCTCATTATATCCTCAGAACAATCCTATGAGGTAGGTCTTACAAGTGAATGATAGGCAGTTTCTGTTTGAAAATGTTTACCAAAAAAATTTTCTTTAGTTATAAATCATGAGTTGCTGCTTATTGAGACATTGTGCGATCAAAAAAACAGCTTTTTTGTAGGGCATCTGTCTACATGTAAAAACAGTGCTGACTACTTTAATATCTCTAAATGACTTGGAATTTTAGAAAAGTATGATCTCTCATTGTGTTTTTACTGCTGTTTGGTTGATAAATTATTCTAAAAAATGTAGCAGTCTTTAGCTTGAAAATTTCCTTTCTTCAGATTTGTCACATGGTTGGGCTTGAGGACAGGTGTAACATGGAATGTTATGTACACATCTAGACATCTTTAGTCTCTTTAAGGCCTCCAGTTCCCTGCAATAGGCACTTCTTTGTTTTCAGAAATATTCATTACCCTTACAGAATTTAGGCACAAAATTGGGCAATGGCATTCAATAAAAATGCAGTTTTATAGAAGGTGACAGGAATAACAAAGGTAGAATTCAGTGAATGAGATGATATCTACCAGCTCTACAACTATTTGAATTGATAAATCTGGGCATTTTTCATGACATAATGAACACAAAGCAGCTATTGATCTGAATAATTTATAGTTAACTTGAAATTTTGGAAGACACAATCTGATTCTAAAATGATACCCTTAAGTTAAAGGACAGAATAATAATATCACCTCCAAACAGGAGATTTAAATATTATTCATATCGTTGAGTAATCCATATAAGGTCATATTCAGTGTAATTATCAAATATTCATTTTAGTTTAACTGAACAGAAATTGTGAAATAGAATCGCATGTACACGTGCACACACACACCACTTCTCATAATCATCCAGATTCTTTTACTTGAGGTAAAAACTATGGGGTTGCAAGAAGCAGCTTCAGTTGTACTGGAAAATGTGGCAGGCCAAGAGTCAGTTCAAAGGACTTCAGGGTGAAATGTAGAGACCTTGGTTATAATGGATGGAAGCATAGAAAAATAATGCCTTTGCAGGAGCAGAACAAAGCAGGCCAGAGGCAGGTTAGTCAGGAATCAAATATGGGCTTAATTTCAGAGTGAGAAAAACAGCTTGTTAAGGTTGTCTTTCTGAGTGCTTCTGCTTCTTTACCACCTGCCCCTGTTAAATTTGCAAACTGCCAACTCACGGGCACCCCTCAGTGCTGTGAGCCTTAGTTCTACCCTTTAAAATTAGGGTTGCAATGCTTTCTTTATTAGAATTGTATTGTGGAATGCTTGCTTTTGTGACTTAAGTAGTATGTTGTCTCTATGGATTGCTTGTACTTGTTAACTGGGCTGCTGGAAGTCATCAGCTTTTTCTTTCTGAGCCATCTTGGTCCAGTGGCAAAATATATATAGGTCAGGGTGACTGGAAATGGTCCTGGAAGCAGTGGGAGAACTTGGCCTTTTTTTAGCTAAATCCAGTTTACTTGCATCTCATGGTATTACCTCCCTATGTCATGGTCCTCTTTGACAATGAAGGTCAAACAACAAACTGGTCAATTGGACAATACAGCTCGCTTTCTTTTGTTCTCTTCCTTCCTCCCTCCTTCCTTCCTTCCCTCCCTCCCTCCCTCCTTCCTTCCCTCCTTCCCTCCTTCCCTCCCTCCTTCCTTCCTTCCCTCCCTCCTTCCTTCCTTCCCTCCCTCCTTCCTTCCTTCCCTCCCTCCTTCCTTCCCTCCTTCCCTCTTTCCCTCCCTCCCTCCTTCCCTCCCTCCTTCCTTCTTTCCCTCCCTCCTTCCTTCCTTCCCTCCCTCCTTCCTTCCTTCCCTCCCTCCTTCCTTCTTTCCCTCCCTCCTTCCTTCCTTCCCTCCCTCCTTCCTTCCCTCCCTCCTTCCTTCCTTCCCTCCCTCCTTCCTTCCTTCCTTCCCTCCTTCCTTCCTTCCTTCCTTCCTTCCTTCCTTCTTTCCCTCCCTCCCTCCCTTCTTTCTTTCTTTCTTTCTTTCTTTCTTTCTTTCTTTCTTTCTTTCTTTCTTTCTTTCTTTCTTTCTTTCTTTCTTTCTTTCTTTCTTTCTTTCTTTCTTTCTTTCTTTCTTTCTTTCTTTCTTTCTTTCTTTCTTTCTTTCTTTCTTTCTTTCTTTCTTTCTTTCTTTCTTTCTTTCATCTCCAATTACTGGACCAGATAGTTTTGGAGGGGAAAGTAAGTCTGGGCTCTTTTGCACAATCAATTCTCACTTAAATCCAGCTCACTTGCATATCAATGAATCACCTCCCAGATATCCTGGTCTTTTTCAAAAATGGAAGGACAAACAACAGCATCTTGTTAATTAAGTAATGTTTAAGCGGCATCTTTGTCTTGGACTGTTGGTCTATAATATGGAATAGGGATGCTCTAAGGAGGAGGAGAGAGCTAAAGTTCCTAAATGACTATGTGCTTTTCAAATGTGTAATGAACAGACCCTACTTGCCCCTCCTTTTTCCAGGCTTGCATGACTTTGACTAGGGACCACTCCACATTTTGCTGGCCCCGTTTGTGGCAGCTTTTTTATGGCCAAATTAGAGTATTTGAGGCAGAAACTGGTGAATAAGCAAAGTCTCTCTTGAATAGGTAATTTTAACAAATAGTGTTTGGAGGCAAAGGAGAGAGTGCATAGGCCTGAATTACAATCAGTGAGAGAATGGATCAAATAATAATCTATACCTTCTAAACAAATTAAACTATTTCTGACTGGCAACATTCTGACACTGGGTTCCTCCCAGAGACCACAGCATGACTAGCAGTCACTCTAGTGGAGAAAAATGAAATTAGTCAGAAAGAACTTTGAGATGCTAAAAGATAGTTTTCTTTGTAATTCCCCTGTAGTTTTCAACAACCTGTCTTCCCCATATCCCTTCTGCAGTATGAAGAAAGGAAAGGGTGATTACCTTCAACAACAAGAAACAAAAGCTAGGAGTTTGTTATTACTGTAAAAAAAAATAGCAACAAACAACAACAAAAAAGACAAAGCAAAACAAAAAACCAACAAGTGGACAGAGTGATGGCTAGAACAGAAAAGGAAAAGTGCTCCTGAAAGTGCTAAAGGGCCTTCTCACAAGCTGGATCACTCAGCATTCTGGGGCTCCAGAGTTGGCAGAAGGGGGGGGGGAGGAGGTGTCAGGATGAGCATGTTCAGACCATGTCTGTCATCCCTGTGACTCCTGACTCCTTTTGGCAGTGTCTCTTTGCTCCTTCAGGGGCAAGTCATCCATCTTTGTAGGCACTGGTGTTTTAAATCCTTTTGTCTTCCCTCCAGAGTCAGGAGTCCTCTTTATTTGTAGTCCAAGTCTCAGAATCTCTTTCCCTTTCCCTTTTCATTGGAGGAATAGATGCCTTCCATCTCCTTTTCCTGGTCCCTAGTCATTTACTAAGATTTGATCTACAGGTTATGGTTTCCCTTAACCTAAAGGGAATCCCCTTTTTGTGCCTTTTGTCCCCAACATTCTGTACCACTAAAAGTGTCCCCATTCCTTTACAGACACACACACACACACACACACACACACACACACACACAAACACACACACACACGTGTAAGTGTATGTAAAAAGTCTGCAACTTCTCACAACTTTTTGTTAATCTTTCTTTGACATTTCTGATCATTAAAAGAGTAAAAATTGTTTTAACCAGAGATCACCTGTGATTCCTCCACATCAAAGAGACCATTTCTCTGTTAAACCCAATTTTTCTCATTCTGAATCAAATTTCCAAATACAGGTGTTTTTAAAAATGCTGAAAAAAATGTAGGGAACCTTAAATTTCATTCTGCCCCTCACTGGGGGCAGGGGAAGAGCAGCAGCTGTGATAGAGCTCCTCTATTGTCAGTGACCCAATGACTCTATGTCCCTAGGCATCCTGCAGCCCACCCCTCGAGGTCATCATGCAAATTCAGTTTATCTTGACCACCATGCCCCAGCAGCTGCCAGTGGGCCCAGTCCCAGCAGCACTTGGTCCAAAAGCCATAGTTATCAGGGATAACACCCCATAGCCAGCATTCAATTGACCTGCCACTTGGAACTACCAACAATGGGAAGGTCCTAACATCAGCCACCCCTGCCCCTGGGATTATCATTCTGCACTCTCTGCCATATTCCCCACAGCCCATTCAGTCCTGTCTCCAGTGCAGGTCCAGCCCTTGAGAGAAAAATAATAATAATGGTACTCATCTTCCAGAGCTATTGTGAGGATCAAAATGATTGTAAAATGCTTTAACATAGTGACTCACATATCCTAAGGACTACCTTATTATTATTTCTTTAAATTAAATGTAGTTGTTCTATGCCTGATAACTCTAAAAATTATTTCAAAATGTCAAAGGTAATAAGAATAATGATTTTCATATGGGATAACTTGGAAATGCAATTGATATCATCTGAAATTTTGTTTCATGTTTTAAATACATGACATTGTTTTATATTTCTAAATTATTTTATATTGTGAAATTTAATAGAAATGCTGTTAGACAAAACAACTTCCCTTTTTAATCTGGAAGCTGTTACACATGAATTGAGCTTTAAAAAGAAACAGATATTTGAAAACTGTTAAATATTTAATAAGGTAATTTTGTTACAAAGCAGATAATAATACAGAATTGTAAATGTTCATTGGAAATTCTTGGCTATTATAAAAGTGTATAGGGTGGTTCTATGATGTAGTTTCAATATATCACCGAGAAGTCAATTATCGGGCATTTACACAGCATGTCTGAAGCCCCAAAATGTGGTTAGTTGCAATTTATAAGTAAAATATAAATGAAATGTTAACTGATAGAGAAACATCAAGAAAGATATTCAAGCCTTAAGTTTCAGTTAGTGAAATTTTGCTTTTTAAAATAAATATTCCTGGAATTGTAATTTACTATTATTTCGATCTTTGATTATAAGGATAGTTGTCTGAATTGTCATGAAACTTGATATATATATGCAGTCTGAGGAGTGCTAAGGTGGATGTTTGTGCCAGGGAAAAGTATTGAAAATAACTGTGGCACAATGTAGACAGGAAATTCCTGATTCTTTTTCCCCATTATATTCTATCCATTCTTAAAAGGAAAATCTGCACTTGTCTCATCCTGATCATTGCCCTGTGACTACATGATTGACTGTCAAATATGACACCCCCTAGAATCATAGTTGAGAGTTTTTCCTTCTGTTGATATATGATACTGTTATCACGATTTCCCTCTTTTTCCTTTTATAGCAAATTTCTAAAATAAAGAAGTTTTATAAGTATAATACTGTTAGAATCCTTACAAAGTGTTAACTCAAGGGAATTGATAGAAACAATGCTTATGTTTACACCTTTGAGATTTTACCCATTAGCTCACACATTAGTTCACAAGTTTGGGAAATTCACAAGTTTATACCTCCCATAATCCCACTCTCTTAGAGGGAGTCAACTTTTGGGTTCACATCTTTAAGAGATCATATATAAGAAGCTCTTAGAGGTTCAGTGAAGAGTCAGTTGAAGAGATTGAGAAAGCAGGAATCATTTGGGAGATTGAGAAGCCAGGACTCAGAGTTGAGCTAGAGGCAGAAGCTGGAAGAGCTCTTGGAACCAAGGAGGGAGAGATAAGTCTCTGAGAAAACTAACCGGGCTAGTTTGGAAGAGACAATAAAGAACTGGAATTTAACTCCTCACTGCATTTGAGGTAATAATTAATTGGAACAGAAACTAAGGCTGCCTCCAGAAGCCCCGCAAGACACCTCCTCCCAGAGAACCCTCATATTTTGAGAAAAGAGAACACTACATAATGCTAAACCTATTAAGTAATAGATTGATACTGGAACATCTCTAAATTACTATAATAGGATGCAAGTAGAACCATATTATAATTTTAACTTGTATGTATAATTATTCAAATTATAATATAAGGATGATATCCTCTAAGGAGAAAATGATTAGACAAAGCAATAGGACAAAGGTGTAATATAAATTAATGGAATAGAAAAATGTGAGAAATTTGGAGGCTAATCCTAAGTATGAAAGTACTTTTTAACTAGAGTAAGTCTGCATTCTATTTAAAAGGGATCATAAGAATGCTTTTTTTCTCCTTAATTCAGCTTTTTTAAAATCCACATTGTTTTATGAATGATGCTGGGAGAGAAAAATTAGAGAAAAGGGGGAAAAACCATGGGAGAGATTTAAAAAGAAAAAAACAGAAAAAAAAGAAGTGAACATAGCAGGTGTTGATTAAATTCATTTTCCTTAGTTCTTTTTCTGGATGCAGATGGCATTTTCTATCCAACGAATATTGGGATTGGTTTGGATCACTGAACCACTGAGAAGAACCAAGTTTTTTGTAGTTGATCATTGCACATTCCTTCTGCTATTGTGTACAATGTATTCCTGGTTCTGCTTGTTTTGCTCAGCGGCAGTTCATGTAAATTTTTCCAGGCCTTTCTAAAATCATCTTGTTCATCATTTTTATAGAACAATAATGTTCTATCACCTTCATGTATCACAACTTGTTTAGCCATTTCTGCACTGAAGGGCATCTACTCATTTTTTACTTCTTTGCTACCACAAAAAAAGCTGTTACAAACATTTTTTGCACAGGTAGATCCTTTTCCTTCCTTTAAGATTTTCTTGGGAGAGAGATCCAGGAAGGGCACTACTGGGTCAAAGGTTACACACAGTTTTATATCCCTTTGGGTATAGTGCCAAATTGCTCTCCAGAATGGTTGGATCATTTCACAACTCCACCAACAATGCATTAGTGCAATCAACAGGTTTTTAATTCTAACAGTTCTGTGTACTTGAATGATTGCTAGATTTAGAGGAAAGAAACATGGTTTTGAATATCAATATGATATTTATTGTTTGATCCTAGACATACAATTTAAAAATATAAACACCCTTGCTGCTTGATTTACAGAACAAGGATTATAATAAGAATGTTACCTTTATTATAGGAAAAGTTTATGGGCCATAAATAAATATGTAAATTTAATTACAAACAATTCTCACTTTATACAAGTCCAACTTTGCATTAAGAATTATGAAAGATATCTACATTCCCAAATAAAAAATAAAAAAAAAAACCACCCACCTATGTTAATTTTATCACATATTTCTATGTCTCTCTTCCTTCTGGTCCCCAGCTGGTCATTGTGTGTCCTCCCACTCCACAATCAATCAGTCAAAAAAACAAACAAACAAACAGACACAAAGTAAGAAAGAAACAAAAGCAGATACAAGTAAAAGTAAAATAATGGAGGTGTGAGGGACCTCCACCACGATGGAGACCTTGATTTGGGACCTCTAGTACCAAGAGACAGAATCTTTGCCGCACTTTTCTCATCACTCCCAGCATGTCTGTCCTGTTATCCCTTCCATGTGTCCTCAGCTCCCAAGGTCTCCTGGCTAGCCCAAGTGTTCTTCCTCTCAGTAGCTGCCTTGGCCCCTGCATATTCCTCCTCCTGTTTCCCCCTGGTCCCTATGGCCCCATCTATCTTTGAATGATATGCAGGGCCTCTTTCTTCACAGGTGTGTGGGGGGGAGGGGCTTCTAGAGGAAAAGCAGGTTTTCTCTCTTCCTCCCTCCCTTTTCCAATCCACTGCAAATTGTCATTACATTAAAAAAAAAAAAAAAAAAAAAGAAGAAGTGCTTTTAGTCCTCTTTCAAGAGTTCTCTGTATGTAGAGAGGAGGAAAGATACAGAAAATAATCCACCTAGTTCTTAAGAGGTAGGAGCCATTATGTCATGCTGATGTTAGGTTTGATTGGACCAGCAAATCAGCAATTTGATCAGCATTTCAAAATTCCTTCCAGGGATTTGCCACATTAGTAATCCCAGGACATTACTTTGCCTTAATTTTTTTTTTGGAACCCTCCTTTCCAAATTCCTTGACATGGACAGAGATTTGATCTTGGGTTGTGAGGAAAATTATTATCTTTCCTCCTTTTCTTTCAGCAACAACAGTCAATCAACAAAAACCAAGTATTAATAGTAGCAATATAGAGCATTTTTATTGTTGCTGTTTTTCTTACTATTCCAACTACTACTACTAATAATAGCAGACTTAAAAGATATTTATTTGTCTAGTGTTTAAGAAATGAAAATAGTCTGCTATCATCCTTTGGAAAAAAATCTGTTTTCAATATCCATTTGTAATTGTGTGTAGACTGTGTGGAGCATAGGAGTAGATGAAAAATCTTTCAAGCCATCAGTGAGTGGTCCCTAAAACAAGGATTGAGAACTTAGAAGTAAAAGGGAAACAAACACATGTGCCAATATTCTCCCCAGGAAAGTTTATAGGGCCAAATGTGAATTTGAATTAATTCCACAACTTTTCTCAGGAACAGCCAAAGAGCTGAGGGAATGGTACATTGGTAAGATCAAGTGGGAATACTTCCCTAGATGGAACTTCATGCCAAGCCCTCAGAGTAAAGAGTTTCCTGCCTCATATTTTTGTAAATGCTCTTGGTTCTCTCAGTACCTCCTTCACATTCTTCTGCTTCATGTGCATTTCCCTTATTTCCCTTACCTAAACTGTCAGTATTTCCTCTAGGGAAGTATCATATCTATTCAAGCTGTGCTCTGCACTTCACACTGTGACTTGAATTTAACACAGTAATTTAACTGAAGACAAAAATGGAAGAGATATTTTCAGATATTCCTGTCACACAGAACTAAACTGTCCAAACATATATTTTTAAAAATTTACTTATAGTATTGCTAAAATACAAATTGTTATGGCCCACATACCCTTTATCGATCTATCTATCTATCTATATAATGTCAATCCCCATTTTAATTAATTGCTCTTCATAAAATATTTTAATTAAATCCCCAAATAATTTTTCAAAAATGTGAATGACTCCATGCATTATAGTGAAGTTGAATGCAAGTTTCAAATTTTGCCAAAGCAAAATAATATATGAAATTTAAATTTGTGGCAGAAAAAACTTGTCCAATATTTCAAAGAGTAAGGTAAGGCCTTACTCTTTGAAAAAGTAGATAGCTTCTTATTTTTTTAGGAGGCTTTTAAAAAAGTTCCCTCACCAACAATATTCTGTCCAAAATTCCACAATTAGATATTTTTTTTCTCCATATTGATAAGGGTTTTTTAAATGCAAATATGTCCTGACAGGATTAATATATTAGGTAATTTAGAAGTTATTTTCAACTTATTTATTCTTCCCTCAGATGCTTTCTTTCTCTGCTTAGTGAGATCCACTATTTTTAAAAAATAGAAACAGTAGGATAGGTGTTAGTAATGTGTCAGATTATGAATTATAGATAGCCACTTAGTAGCAAGAGGTCATTAATCTCTCAGGAATTGAAAGGACAGGTACCTAGAAGAATGTCGAAAAGGATAGAGCTAGGGAGGAAAGCTGAATTTTTTCTTCTTTAAAACAGTTTGGAGCAAAACTTACTGTAAAGAACGTGTATTTCTAGCATCTGCAGAAACAACATAATTTTAATTTACATACTTTTTGGCTTGATTAATCTTCCTCAGTCCAAAAAGAAGCAGTTTTGAAAAATGTGTCCATGTAACTCTGATGTCTAAAATTGAAATCTACATCTCCACTTCCCTTCCCACAGCATAGAAAAAAGCAATTCCCCCTCTAGCCAGCTATTTCTAGTAAAGGCACCATAATTCTCTAAGGCTCAAAATCTCAGAATGATTCTTGATTCTCTTGTCTCCTTTTTCTGACACAGCATCTTTCACCCACATATCTTCACTGCAAAGGCTTTCCTGACTACCTCAGCCTGAGCCCTGAATCCCCAGAACTCCCATAATGTATATATCACACATAACACTCATTGAGGTCTTCGGATCATAATGGGATTATACATTAAAACCTAGAGAGGATTTAATTGACCTTATAATCCATCTCCTCCCCACAAAACCTACCCATTTTACAGATAAGAAGTCTAATATTCAAGCCATTTAAATGATTTTCCCATGTAAGCATGTGAGGTAGCATGTGAAGTTGTTCTTCTAACTGCACTGCCAGCTCTCTTTCTACTACACCTTAATGCCATTTTGTCCATGATGAATAGTGGAAGAAGACTTGAATTTGGACCCAGAAAACTGCAGCGTGAACTTCACTTCTGTGATTTACTGCCACCTTCCCTAGAACAACTTATGTTAGCTGAGTTTTAGTAGTTTCTAATCTATAAAAAAAGGGTTTAATAGGGTTATGAGATCAAATAAATGTGAATATGAAATGTTTTCTTAAATTTAAAACCCTATATGAACTTATCATCATTATTAATTTTAACAATATTCTTATTAAGCAGAACAAAAATAAAAATTTCTGAGTAATTGGAATCACCCTGACCAATTAGGATCAAATTTTACATCATTCCACATTTATAAAAATAGAATTAATTCTCCTTCCTTCCTTCCTTTTCTCCTTCCTTCTCTCTCCCTCTCTTTCCCTCCCTTTCTCTCCCTCTTTCCTTCTTTCCCTACTTCTCTCTCTCCTGTGTCTCTGTCTCTGTCTTTCCCCGCTTTTCTCTCTCTCACATTCTCTCTTCTTTTGTCCTCCCTTCCTATACACCTCTCTCTCTTTCTTCCACTTTTCAGTGTACAAACTTTATATCTCCAGTTATTGAGTTTTCTGGGTTTAATGCTTTTGGCACCAAGATGCTAAATGACTTACAACAACCAGAATAGTTTATGATATAGACCTAGAGGAATTCTTAATGTTCATTTAGTCCAATCACTCTAATTTTTTAAGTGTGAGGACACAATAATCCTAGAGAAGTGAAGAGCCTTTCCTCAGCAAATACAAGTCCCAAGGGAGAGAGCAGAAGTTTGATCCTGGAAATTTGACTCCAAACATAGAATTCTTTTCAACCTACAGAAATATTTGTAAAGCAAAAGCAATTTACAAAGACGATCCTTAAGTACTGAAGAAGATTGTAAAAGAAAAAGTGACTCTGTCCCTGATCTTCAGAGATTTACATTGGAACAGAATGGGATAAGAAGGTGTAAAGAAAATAGGTTGTTTGAAGGTAACCACCTATGTTTTTGTTTATGATTGTAACTTTAGTACCTGTAGTACTCAATAGTTAATAAGATTTATCAGGGATCTGATATGTATCAAGCAAAGTGTGAAGAAAAATGTCTGGCACATAATAAGAACTTAATTCGAGATGAATTTATTTCAATTGACAAAAACAAAATTAAAATCTGCTGAAATCTGAACAGAATTTGTTAGAAGTTAAAACATAAAGAAGAATGTTCTAGAGAGAGAAAGGGTACTTCTAACTAGAGTTAAAGAAAGACTACAGAGAAAATGGCATGAGAACTGAATTTGATGGGAGGAGAAGATTTCAGTAATTAGTGATGTAATAGGATTAACATTCAAGCATGGGGAGACCTGGAGACTGGTGAATTTGAAGTGAGAAAGATTTGAATTTAAATTTCTTCTCAGATTCTTCTTAGCTTTGTGACCATCAGAAAATTGATTAAGCTTTCTCAGCCTTAGTTCCCTTTTCTGTAAATCCGAGCAAATTATAGCTCATTTTTAATTAATATTGCTACTTGATAAGATAATTGTGAAAATTAAATAAGATAATTATGTAAAGGTTTTTTGTTTGTTTGTTTTTAACAAACCTAGTAGGGCCACTGTTATTGTTATGATTGGGGATAGGTCAAGCATTAACAAGACAAATCCATGAAGATAAGAGAAGATGGAACAATGTCTCAAGGAACAGTGAGGAATATGATTTAACTGAAATGATAAAATAAACAAGCATTTATTAAGTGACTCCTATATGCCAGGGATTGTATAAAGCATTAATGGAATGCATAAAAGGAGATAGTATGAAATCTTTCTGGAAATGTGATATTTACCTGGTGATTTTAGTACCCTCAAAAAAAAGTATAGTTTAAAAAATAACATAATTCAACAAGAAGAATGAAGGAACAAGAATGTCAGGGGAATCAATGGGAGAAAATGTTAAGAAAGGTAGCTTGGCTGTAAAAGATCTCAAACTATAAAATAAAGTAGTATTCATCAAAATTTGATACTGTTTAAGAAACAGAGTGGCCAATCAGTAGAACAGATTAGATATACAATGCACAGTAGTAAATGATCATATGATATTTAACAAACATAAAGATCCAAGATTTTGGTAAAAGAATTCACTGTTTAAGAAAAATTGATGGGAAAACGGGAAAGCACTTTGGTAGAAACAAGGTATAAACAAACATGTTATCCTACATACTGAGATAAAATCAAATATTTAGCTAAGGATGATATAAACAAAATATTTCACTTGTCATATTTATAGAGAAGGGAAGAATTTATGAGCAAACAAGATATAGAAAATATTTTTACAGAATATAAATTGAATAATTTTGAGATTATATAAAATTGAAAATTTTTGAAATACAAAATCAAGACAGCAAAGATTAGATGGAAAACAGAAAAATGGAGAAAAAAAATTTTGCAGTGAACTTTTTTGGCTAAAATCTTCATTTCTCAATTATATAGAGAATTAAGCTAAATTTATAAGAATATGAGTCATTCCTTAATTTATAAATAGTCAAATTCGATAAACAGGCAGTTTTCAGATGAAGAAATCAAAGGTACTTATGGTTATATGAAAAAAAAAATTGCTCTAATTGAAAGAATTAGAAATAGGCAATGAGGAAATAAAACTATCAGTCTGCGGATGATGTGCTGTTATAGAGAATTCTAGAGAATCAAAACCTATATAATTAAATAAAATAATAAAGTTTGTTAAAAAAAAAAAAAAAACTTCGTGAAATAATCGACAACTTTAGCAAAGTTCCAAGGTATAAAATAAATCTACATAAATCATCTGTATTTCTATATATTACCAACAAAGACCAACAAGAGATAGAAAGAAAATTTGCATTTAAGATTACTATAGACAGTATAAAATTCTTAGGAGTCTCCCTGCCAAGACATAGGAACTATATGAACACAATTACAAAATACTTTTCACACAAATAAAGTCAGTTCTAAACAACTGGGAAAAAAAAATCAATTGCTTATGGTTAGACTGACCTAACATGATAAAAAGCTTAATTATATCTATAAAAAATTTACTTATTCAGTGCCACACCAGTCAAATTGCTAATATATATATATATATATATATATTTTTATAGACCTAGAAAAATAATAACAAAGTTCATCTGGAAAAACAAAAAAGTCAAGAATATCAAATGAATTTTTAAAAAATTCAAAGGAAGATGACTTAGCCACACTAGGTCTAAAACTATATTATAAAGCAGCAACCATCAAAAAACTATTTGGTACTGATTAAGAAATAGAGTGGTAGATCAGTGCAATAGGTTAGGTACCTAAAAAACACAGTAGTAAATGACTATAGTAATCTAGTGTTTAATAAACCTAAAGATTCCTGCTTTGAGGATAAGAATTCACTATTTAACAAAGACTGCTAAGAAATTTGGAAGGTAGCATAGCAGAAAGTAAGTGGTAACCAACATCTCATACTGTATATTGAAGTAAGGTCAAAATGGATAAATCATTTAGATGTAAAGAATAATACTGCAAACATATTAGGAGAGCGAGGAATATCAGATCTTTGGAGAAGGGAGAAATTTATGACCAAATAAGAACAAGAAAATATTATGAAATGCAAAATGGATCACTTTGATCATATTAAATTAAAATATTTTTGCATTAAAAAAAATAATAACATAGTGAAACCAAGAGTAAAAGTAAGTGAAATGGTGGGAAACAAATTTTATAGGCAGTATTTCTGATAAAAGCATCGTTTCTCAAGTATATAGAAAACTGAGTCAAATGTATAGGAATATAAATTATTCCTTAGTTGATAAATGGTGAAAGGATATGAAGTTTTTAGGTATTTTTAGTTTTTAAGTGAAGAAATTAAAGTTATCTATAATTTAATGAAAACATTTTTTAAATCACTATTGATTTGACAAATGCAAATTAAAACAACTGTGAGATACTACTTCATATCTATCAGATTGGCTAATATACAAAAATAGAAAATTATAATTGTTGGATGAGATGTGAGAAAACAATGACACTAATGCATTGTTGGTGGAGTTGTAAACTGATCCAACCATTCTGGAGAAAGATTTGGAACTCTGCCCAAAGACCAATCAAACTGTGTGATAACCTTTGATTCAACAATACCACTACTACGTCTGTATCCCAAAGAGAACACTAAAAAATAATTTGGTGGTGGCAAAGATAGTTTTAAAGAATTTATGATGAAAAATGTCAACATCAAAGAAAGAAATGTTGGAGTCTCAATATAGATACTTTTTAAACTTTCTTTTTTTGGTCTGCCTTTCTCTTTTATGACCTAGCTTATATGGAAATATTTTGCATGACTGCACAATATATAATCTAGCAAATTGTTAGCCTTTTCAAAGTAAGTGCTAGAGAAGGAAGGAGAACTTAGAAATTAAAATTTTAAAATGATATGATGCTAGAAATATTTGTTTACAAATACTCAAGAAAAATAAAAATAAATATGTTAAAAAAAAGATGTTATTAGTTACATTTCATTGCATAGGCAATGAAGAGCTTCTGATTATTCTTGAGAAGGGGGATGATATCTTTGGACCTTAACTTGCACATATATTGCACATAACTTGTTGTGATTCTGGGGACCTAGGTGAAACAATGCATAGAGCATTGGGCTTGGAATCAGAAATAATCCTCATCCTGACTTCAAATATTACTTCAGACACTTAGCTATGTGACCCAGAGCAAACCACTTTACTCTTGTTTGCCTCGGTTTTCTCCTTTTTAAAATGAGCTGAAGAAAGAAATGGCAACCTATTCTTGTACATTTGCCAAGAAAACGTAAAATAGGGTCACAATAAGAATCCAACACCAGTGAAAAATTACTCAGCCACAGCAACTCTGTCTTTGAACTTTATAAAGCATATCTGGTGAGTATTGTTCTCATTCCCAATTTACAAATAATAAAACTGAATCTCAGGAAAGTGAGTAGCCTTTTTTTGGAAATCTATAATATACCTAGTAAGTGATAGAAAAGGAACTTAGGCCCTAATATTTATTTGGGCTCTAATACCAAATCTCTCTGTCTCCTTCTCTGTTTGTCTGTCTGTCTCTCCCTCAGGTCATACTGTCTCATTATATTTGAAAATAAGGAAATGATCTCCTTAAGAGAACATGACATTGTCTCTTTTCAAATTCTCTATGAATGCCCATTATTAAATGAGGAGGCAATTTGGATTAGTGAATCTCAAAGAACACAGTATAATCAGACATGTACTTGCGTCACATTATTACAGAGCAGAGATGAAACTCTAAGGACCAAAATAAATATTCTTTAATTCTGAGCTATGAGGGACCTTACAAATCAGTTAATTCATCTGCTTATTTTTAGTTGAAGACATGAAGGACCAAAAGGGTTAATTGATATGCAGTCTCTTAATTAGCCTCTCTTTCTCTGTCTTACCCCCTTCTAGCCCTCCTCTACCCATCCACTGAAATAATCTTCATGAAAAACAGGTTTGATTATGTCACTCCCTTGATAAAAATCTTTTGTAGTTCTCTATTGGTTCTGGAATGTAAAATAAACTCATCACCCAGTGATTCATAACTGTTACCATCTGACTGTTCTCTCCATTTTAAACTCTGTTTCATACTAATGCTATTCACATACTCTACTGAAATGATATCAAATTCAGATAGAAAGGGAGCCTTCAAATCCCACATTGATTTGTTATTGTTGCTCTGTCCTTCTCATCAGTGTTTGACTCGTCACAACTCCTTTGGTATTTTCTTGACAAAGAAATCTTCATTTTATGGATAAACTGAAGCAAAGAATTATGTATCACATAACTAAGTAAGTGTCTGAGACTAAATTTGAATTCACAAAAATGAGTCATCTTGTCTTCAGGTACAATACTCTATCCACTGTGCCATTTAGGTGCCCACCACATATTGACTTAGAAAACCACAGATTAACATTCTTTGTGTTTCTACTTATTTTTCTTATTTACTTATTTTATATTTCTACTTATTTTGTTAAAATTTTTTCCATTAAATCAATTGCATATATTTACTTATTTTATATTTCTACTTATTTTATTAAATTTTTTCCATTAGATCAATTGCGTTTTAATCTGTTTCTGGCTTTACTTGGGAGTTTTGCAGGTCATGCTGGAAGGTTGCCAGTTTGACACTTCTGTCACTTTCTAGATTAACTGAACTAGTAGGTTGTCCTTGAACATACCCTTTCCAATCAATTTACTATTACTAACTAATAGTCTACTATTATTATATACCTCATTTTTGTCTTTCAGAATTTGTATCTTTATCAAGACTAAATTAGGATTCTATCTCTTCTTGGAAGCCTTCTCTTCCATGTTCAGTTATAAGCCTTTTAACCTGATATACATTTTTTCCAGAAGTACTAAGACTGACCTCTCTTTTATATCTTCCACTCTTTTTGTGGTATGATACTTATCTTGTTACATGTCATGTCCTATATAGTATATAAGCTCTTTCAGTCAAGTATGATTTCATTTTTGTCTTTGAATTCTAAATGCCTAGTACAATGCTTTACACTTAATAATTCCTTAATGAGTTCTTGTCAAGTTGCCCGAATCACAGGGATTCATATTCATGTATAATGATTATAAATCCAATTTTTTTTAACATTACTAGAACTTTCTAACAGTGTAGTACTGCTTTTATTAGTTGGCTCATGTCTTTAGCTTTTCCTGTAAATAAAATAGTTACATCTCAGTATTTATATGTGTAATATCTACATTGTGAAAATCATATATATTTTTATCCATGGAAAGAAATGCATTACATGTTTGAATAGAAATATTTGCTTAACCATATGCTTTTGAACATCTAACAGATGTTGTTAAAATCTCCTTTTTTTCCCCTCACATTTATGGAAAAAATGTGAAGACCATGGATTATCATGTTGGTAAAAAATGATTTCTGAAAAGAAAGAGATAATTAAGAGAAAACATATTGAATTATTTACCAAAATCATATGCTAATATAAAGTAGAAGAATTATCCATAAAACTGGTAAAAGTCATGAATACAAAGCAGCTGATAGTATTTCTAACTAACAGACTTGCAAAGAGAATCTAATATAGTAACACTGGACATCTTTTCATATCAAACCATAGTAACATATTTTTGGGGTTTGTTTTGCTAAGCTTCCTTTGTATTAAAAGGTAAATACTGCACTTGGGAGATGTCCATCAAATGTTTTTCTTCCCTTTGGGAAGTTAAAAAAAAAGTATCCCCAAATAATTGGAAATCACTAGGTGTGCAGTTATTCTCTTTAACATCTTTCATTGACTCCTCAAGGGGGGTATTTTTTCAGCCTTGATTAGCATGTTTTAAAATTCATATCTCTACTTAAGTGCTAACAGTTGAATACCCTAAGGGATAGGGAACAGTGACTGGAGTGATGTATGTGAAAGGCTCATTCAGCTCAGTAATTTGTGGAGCCTGCCAGGGAGAAGGCCAAGCACTCTCTAGAGTATTGCTCTCCCTTAGGCTCTGCCACTATTTACCTCTCAGTGAATTCTGAAATGGAAAGGAAAACTTTTGTTTCTTATCTGTGCATTAAAATGGGAAAAAGGAAATAATGTTTTATTTTTTAAAAAATGAGTATTAAAACTCCTACCATCACGTAATCAAGATTCTCACTGAATAAATATTTCCTCAATTACTAGAGAAACACATTTGTCCTTTTTCATTATATTTCTACAAGCGACATATACTATAAAAGGGTATCCAGAATCATACCACATTTAAGCCTAGAATACATAACCCCAGAAGCATAAAGATGTAGAATCAATAGTGATAACGAGGAAAATTATGCTACAACTGCAGAATTTTATCACACTGTATATATGTATTTATTTGCCCATGATAGTGCCCTGAACTCATTCTGGGAGAATAGCCTAAACACACACTGAAAAAAACAATTCTTGGACAGGAAGAAAGAAAACAAACTGAAGTAAAAACAAACAAAATTATATAAACAGGCTCCTGTTTGACTTGTAAAAATACTTGTCAGTGAGTCATATTAGTTCTGGGAAGGCAGAATAAGAGACAAGAAGGCAGCATTCACCAGATAGATGGCAGAGTTCATAAATTCAGAGTTGGAAAATCAGATGATACAAGGTCCTCACTTAGAAGATTTTTTCTATACCACATATCTAAGCGTTTAGAAATAAAATTATAAAGATTCCCATCTTACAGGTGAGAAAATCTTGTCTCAGAAAGGTATTAACTTGCCCCAAATGGCACAGATAGTGAGTGCCAAAGTGAGAACTGGAAACCTAGATTTCCTCAAGTTTGTCTTACTTGCTTTCTACTTTATTTGATTGTATTGTTATAGGCCCTTTGTGTCAACTTAACTGTAATTTTTTTTCAGAATTTGTTCTTGTTCTCATTTGTTCTCATTTGATATCTGTCTATATATTCATCTTAGACTTTATAACATACTTACCTCATTTCTATGTAGATTTTTAAGTTATTTTACCTTTGACTTCTATTTTCATCTGTAGGAATGTGGAGATTGATGCAGGTCTCTGGTTCTGGCTTTGATGCATTTCTTCTAAATGCAAATTAATGAAACCTTTTCAGACCTTCCATTAGTCTGTTGTGAAACTAATGAGTTGGTAAAGTGTATTGTAAACAGTCACAAGATAGCTACTGTTCATTGCAATCCTTCCATTTGTCTCTGTTTGACTATCAGCATACATAATGTTCTATGAATACATGTTAGGGTCAGTAAGCAATATTAATGGCTCTCAAAGGTAGAAAAATTAACACAATAATTATGTTTCTGATTTCATGCCTATTCTCCTGGCTTCTGGGGGTCAGGAAAGCAAGAATTCCAGTCTTGCCTCAGATAGTAGCTATATGATCCTAGACAAGCCACTTAACCCTCTCTGTCTTCAGTTTCCTCATATGTAAAATTAAGATAATGCATTTACCTCATAGGGCTGTTGTAAGGATCAGATGAGATAAAATATGTAAAACAGTTTACAAATCTTAAAGTGATATATTAATGTTAGCCAGTATGATATGATCTTGATAATGTTATTATCTGCCTGATTAAAGTTGTAAGTCTATGAAGATATCTTCTAAACCAGGGAGTCTTAAAACTTTTTTCTATTGGTAACCCCTTTTTCTTCCAGAAATTTTTACAGGATCCCAGAAACATTGGTATATAAAGTATATATACAAATCAAATATTTACTGATAATAAATCGTAAAGAAATGTATTTCAAAATAAATCATTGGTATAAATATAATTTTACCATTTATTAAAGATAAAAGCAAATTTGCATACTAAAGAGATAGCTGCACTTATTTATTTATATATAAGGAATTAAATATTGGCAGAAGACTTGATACCTTTTACTATTGCCAAATTTTTCTCAACTCCCACATGGAGTCATGACCCATAGTTTAAGAAGCTTTGTTCAAGACCTCTAGCCTATTAAAAATAAATCTTTTGATATATTATATATGTTATATATTATTTGGGGCCCGAGTTTACACAGACTAGGTTCAATATTGGGAATTTTTCATTGATAGCTCTCTTCGGTTTGGGCCATGACAAAATATGAGTTTTCTTCTCAGGATTTTAGCTTTCCTTCTCCTCCTTCTACTTCTGTCTAGTTCCAGCATGCTCAGGTACTACCTGTTTTGTTTTTTCTTTTTCTTTTTCTTTTTCTTTTCCTTTCTCTTTCTTTTTCTTTCTTTTTTTTTTGCTTATTTTTAGTAGGAATTTAACCTTACCCAAATATTCTTCCTCTGGATGCCTGATACCTAGTTAAGAAATTACTTCATTTGTCCACAAACTGACAACTGCCACTTCAGTTCTGCTCATAATTCTAAGCTCCTCAGTCAGCCTAAGAATTCCTTGCCATTCTGGGACAGCTCCCAACTATTGTCTGTTCTAAAGTCAAAGATTTCTTCTGGAGCCTCAGGGCTCTGATACACACACATAGTTCTCTGAAGAGACTGTGGAACCAATAAGTCTTGGATTCTTTCCAGAGACGCAGAGCCCATTTGAGTCCCTTTGGTTTCCCTTTAAATGTGTGAGTCTTAGTTACTTTTTTTCCTTTGAGTTTTGCTAGTCTACCTTTTAAAGGCCAAAGCCAAGGACTTTACTCAGGTTATGACCAGCTAAGACTTAATCAATCATTTTTAAATAACAATGACAGGGCAAGGCTATTTCTCTGTTTATTAAGGCGACACAAATGCCAAAACAAAAACACAGCTGTGTAAATGCTGTTAATAATGAGTTACACTTCTTAATAAGGAGTCCTGATTAAGAAGTTGACATCTTAAAAAGAAACTCAAAAAAGATTTAAAAGATTAAAAGGCAACATAATATTCATTGACTAAGGACTATAATTAGGGACAAAAGTTCTTAAATAATTGCCCTGGAAATAAAGGTATAAATAAAAGTTTAATTTGGCAAATTGAAAATTATTTTTTCCTGCCATGAAAATTAATTGGAGTTTTATCTTTGGTCAAAATAATCACATATATTTAAATACATGTGAATTTATATATATGTGTGTGTGTCAATACTTGTATATATACTATATATATGTGTAGATAATTTTATACATACCCACACAGAGCAATTTATTCTCACTTGTACTCAAATACACAAAAGGCAGTATTCCCAATAGACTGAGAACTTTACTCAAAGCCAGGAAGACATGAATTTAACTTCTTACTAATATCTGCTGGCTGTGTGACCCTTAATAATTTACTTAACCTGTCAGTTCCCTAGGTAGCTCTCTAAAAATAGAAGCTGCAGAGAAGGTGCTAGCCTGCATTGACTGAGACAGTTATTTCTACACCAATGAAATCACAGGTCCATTTCCTATCTGTATTTATATGATTTAAAAACAAACAAACAAATAAATCCAACCCACAAGCATTGGGTTTTGTTTAGTAATACTATTTCTGTGTCTTGCCAGATGGCCTATAGTCACAGAGCTGAAGTAACATGGATTCAACCAATTCTAGAAGATGAAAAATCCTATGGAACAGATGCAGGCACAAATCCCTACAGCAGTCAATCTCTAAAATGAAAATGTTACTTGGATAGTTATATTTGTGCTGTGGCTGTATTTAATCATTGGCTATAATTTTCAAAATAAAATATGACAGATTTTGAAAATGATGGTGAATGAGCTTCTGTGCATTGTTGTTGGGTTTTTTTTGCCAGAATCTGGAGAAATTTTGGCAAGGAGAAAGTAGGATGGTAGGGGGGAGGGAAGGTGCAAGAAATAGGAGGCCAACTAGGGAAGAGAGACCTGGCTTAGCAATTAGGTATATTCAAGGAACAGTGGAAATCAAGGGAAGGATAATGGCAAGGAAAGGCAGGAGCCTTAGGCTTCCTGAAAATGTCTTTCATCTAGCTGTAAGTACCCTCTTTCCTATTCTACTAATTATCAAATACTGGTCCCCTGCTGATAGGCTCCATACTCTAAATTAGTCATTATTAGAAAAGAAGGGAGAAAATCGGAGAAACTAACAAATCTATCCACAACAAACAGCAATAAAACCTATAATTTTATTTAGAAAAGTTGCTACGAATTGGCACAAGTATTCCACATGGTACAAATTTTTCATTTTTTGCTTCTTATATGCTATATTGTGAATTTAAATACATTTCTAATTTGATCCATTCTGGTATGTTGCTGAGTTCTTTAAATGATAATCTAGAATAAATGTATATATGTACACATGCATGTGTGTATACACTGATGCATGTCTATCTCTTTATGTGGGCTTCATTTATTTCTTCTTTATAGGGAACTCCCAGTGTGGCAATCTATAACTCATCTATAACTTACAGTTTAGAGCTTGAAAGTTCTGGTAGATCATATGATTTTTACATGATCACAAAGCTGCTTTTGCCAGAGGCAGGAAGTGAACACAGCTTTTAGTTTTGTGAAATATTTCCTCTAATTTGTTTTTACAGTATGTACGTATATATAGACACATAGATAAATCTATTATTATATCACAAATTTATAATTGTAATAGATTATGGATATCTATGTATGTATGTATATACACACACATATACACAGATATGTACTTATGCAACATGGTTTAGAGGATAAAGAGCATTCTTTGTGTTAGGAAGTCAGAGATTTAACTTCTGCCTTCGATAAAAAGTGATTGTGACCTTGGGCTAATCATTTAATCTTTTAAAGTTTTAGAATCTAAACAACTTTTCAAAGCTAATTTGCCAAAAATGAATGATCTCCATTACTAAGGAAGTTGATGATTAGGAGATCCCCACACCAAAGAGATTACTGGTATGATTTAAAAAAATAAAAAATAGAAGCAGACAATCAATTAGTAATCATTTGTCAAACACTTGTTAGGTCCTGAGAACTGTGGTAGGTACAGAAAGAATAAAAACAAATAAAACAGTTAATTACTGTTAAGGAGTTTACATTCAAATGGAGTCAATGGAAGAATGGCCCAGTGAAGATAGAAATATAGAAACAATACATTCAGAGAAATATAAGTAAATGGATCATAAGGTAGTTTGAGAAGTAGGGATCTTGAAAAGATTTTGTATAAAAAGTGGTATTCGAGGCATATCTTGAAGGAAGGTGAATTAGAATAGAAGGAAGGTTGGAGTCATGGTACATTACAAGCAATTAATGTCCAAAGTTGGGGAGATGATATATCCTTTGTGAGGAATAGAGAGAAAGCCAGTTTAGTTCCATGACAGAATCTGAAAAAAGGAAAGTTGACACAATTTTGTAGGAAGCCTTTAAAATATAAGTATAAGAGCTTATATTTTATCCATGAAGTATTTGGGTACTACTATATTTGATTGGGTTGAGTTAAAATTCATATACATATATACATATATACATAAAATACATATATATAATACATATATACACATACATAAAATACATATATACAAATTTCTACAATATGAGTTCTTCACGATGATGAAATCAAATGTTAAATAAAATTATCCCTATTTATAGCTAAATCCTCAAATTTATATATATTATATGTTTAAATACATGTACAATTCCTGGTATATAGAAGATGATTACTAAAACACACATACACATAAAGATATGCGGTAGTATACATATATATGTATGTATGTGTGTATATATATGTATACATATATATGTAGTGTATATCTCTGTCTCTATTCATAGAAATATGAAAGAGAAATAATATGTAGATAGACAATGTATATTCATATTTTTATATAGCATATATGTCTACATATTCATATCTATCTGTCCATAGTTTTAACTAAAACTATATTGCCATAAGTCTAATTTCAAGGATTCCAATCTATATTAAACTTTGCCAGAATAATGTTTTATATTATTAGAGTTCATTGTATTGTATGTGCCTACATTTCTGTTGATGCTAAAGTGAAATCTCTATAGATCATATTTCAACAGATTTGTTTCTTTTACTCCTTCCTTTTATTTTCTTCCCTAAAAAAGGTCTTTACTTTTCATTCACAAGAAGCTGAGTGATTCATCTTGTGTAGGCTGTAAATTCATAGTTTTAAATTGTGTCCAGTATTCAACTTCTTCATATATATCAAACCGTATCTAACTCCTTCTAGCAGCAAAGGCTAAACAAGATTAGTGCTTCCCAACTACCAGAGGATAAAATCAATTTATAGTCAGTTATAGCCGAAGCCACGGAGTTTTACAAGTGATTAAATTGAAGGCGATGCTCTGGGCTGCCCAGCTATAGAGTGTCACTTGATAAAATTATGATCAAGGTTGTCAAACCTGCAGAACACCTGTAAAGCTGTTAGGCAGGGTCAGCTGCTAGGAGACACTAGTTACTCATAATGACAAGTTCTTTGATAGAGCTTTTCTCTGACACCAACCAGTGGGACAGCTCTCTCAGAATGACAATTAACTGGCAATTTATTTCCTTAAAAGGAATTAAGAAATAATATAACATAAGAAACTGACAAAAAATATTTTTAAAGGTTAAGGATTTTTCAAAAGATCCACTTTCTGATTCCCCACCAATGATACAGTTCTCTCAGACTGGCAATTAGCTGGCATCTTATTTTTAAAAATAATATTAAGAACTGACTTTTTTTTAAAAAATTGAGAACTTTTCAATAGTTCCTTTCCTTGATTCCCAACCACTTCTCTTACAATGACAACTGACTGTTTATAATGTTATGAAACTGACAAAAATCACACATATTTTTTAAAAGTTTACAAAGTGTTAAGATTATAGTGTAAATAATTAAGCTATGTATGGACTTTTATCACCTCAACCTTTTGGAGAAGATAATGTGGGTATTATATTTATATTATAGATGAGGAAACTAAGACTATTCAGTGACTTTTTTTATAACATAATTTCCTTTTATAGTCTCTGCATTCCACAACAACTCAACAAATACATCCCATATTTTAAAAACTGAACATTTTGCTTGCCACATCCTTTGAGCTTAGAGTACCATTCCTGTCATAGCTACTATTTCAAAGCCTAGCTCATTGCCACTTTTTAATGAAGTCTTCTCTGATTCCACAAGCTGGAAATAATTTTTCTCACATCTGATCTCTTAGCATCTTACTCTTCTCTTAGATTTGAGCTGGATTCATGATTCGATTGGCAAAGGGAACTCTCAATGAAGCAACTTCTTCTACTAAAAATTATTGGCACCTGATCTACAATTAAAAGTTTTAGTATGGAGTAACATAAGGTTATATGACACAACAAGGTCACATAGCATGTATGTGCCAGAGGTACACTTGAACTCAGTTTTTCCTCAGTGTCCTGAGTCTGAGACTCTATCTACTATACCAAGATACCTCTCCGTTTCTCCCTGTATGAATATATAACATTTTCATGTATAGTATTATTAAATATTCTATACCATACATAAATATATTTTGGTAGTCAACATTAAATATTCATAACTCTTTTGTGTTATATTTATCCATGTAAATATTCTGTCTCTACTGGGGTTGTAGATTCATTAAGGATAGTTTCTTCTTGATTGTCATACCTAATTAAATGCTTAGAACAGCACTGTGCATACTTTTATTTTATCTGGATCTGTAATTTTATCAGTATGGGGTACTCTTTGGTGATGAAACTCCCTCTATAAATGCCAATCACCAACTCCCAGAAGGTTGCATCATATTTGAATGAAGGAATGAATAAAAAGTAGCCCCTTTGATCAGAAAGAGATAAATTCTTTCTGAAATCTGAGTATTTTCTGGGCATAGATTATTCCTAGGGCTATAAGCCTGGGACTTAACCTTGTTTGCAGCTTTACTTTACGAAACATTTTTTTGTCTACAGCATTCACAAACACTGCTAAGATTTTCTCCCCTCCCTTCTCCCAATAGCTCTTCCTATTCCTGGCTTCTTTGGTCTTTGGCATTTTAAAATAAATTTTTCCATAAAAATATAGTTTATAAAAATGTTCATGAAAAAAGAAATTTGGTGACATCTAATATACAAGGCAGAGAAGACTTAATTTTCCTCTATATTTCTGAGGCTCTCTGCTTAAAGCAGACAAATATATTTGATTTGCAATAATAGAGTAGGTCACTTAATGTAAAGGCATGTCCTGTAGATGAGGCTGATACTTCAGCACTGGGACTACAATGGAGATACAACATAAAATTTGTTCACAAGAGAAGAATAAAACTTGAATCACAAATAACTCAAGAAATTGCTAGATCAAAACTTCTTTATTGCATCTGTTTTTGTTTTTGTTTTTTTAATCTGAAAACACTAAAAATTGAAAATCAAGGGAGACTAATTTTCAAATACTTTGGACCTGATCTCAGCCTACCAGCAATGAAAAGGGAAAAGAATTAGATGAATGGGAAAGCAGGTTCTGAAAGAATTCCTCAGAATAATTCCTTTTCAACTCCATTGTTAGGGCCATATGATCTTATATTTCTCTTTAAGATTTCTTTAGGCAAGTTACTAAAAGCATGACCTAATACCCAGAATATTTTTCCATTACAAGGAATTGAAATCTTTAGTTTTAACATCTAGTCATTCTGGAAATTGACTTGGGTAAGAGCAAGGGTGGATGAAACAATTCAAATACAGTAAATGTCAGAAAATGAATGAGAATATTTCTCATTATCTTAATCCTTATTTTTGAATCATTTCTGGTGTTTCTGTCTATATACATGGCATGTTTTGATTTGTACCCAAACTTATCAGATATCTAGAATCAATGTGAATCAGTTTCTGAACATTGCATCCTCTTCAATGTTCCTTAATCATCAATCCATCACATTTTATAATAATTCTGAAAATTCTGAGTGACAGAAATACCAATGATTCTGTCAAGTTTTCATCTATATGAATTGAAAAGCCTCTTTTCCCCCTCTGGCTAACTTAGACATAATACCTTGAACCAGAGTGAAAAAAGCATCAGGTGAAACTCACTTATTATTTCCACAGAATATTAAATTGTAGCCACTGACTTGTATCTCCAGGTAAGTCTACCATGCATAATTCTCAGAATTACTGATTATCTAATAAGATGTAAATTTTGGTAGTCTGCATCATTAAGATGGACATCTTCTTAAATGGTTCATTCTTCTTAAATGAATTTTTACTGCCAATATCTTTGAGTGAATCATACCATAAATAGAATGATTAAATTTCAGTGATTAAGTGAACCCTTAAATTCCTGAAACATTTTATTGGTATATGGATTTGTTAGCTCTTCCTTGTGTATTTTTGAAAACTTCTACCTTAATGATAACAGAAATGTAAGATATTGTGAAACTGGACTTAAAATACCTTACTCAAGGGGATAAAAATAACAATTGATTGTCCTGTCAGTTTGAAAAGGACTGACAAATCAAGGGCCAAATTAATTTCCATACACATACACATAGGTGTACATATAAATATATATTGTCTTTGCATATACACATATATATATATACATAGATAGATAGGTATCATCACCAACAAAAGGTGAGAGTTAAAATAGTGTAAAGAATAATCTTATGCAAATAAGATGCTATTTAAGAAAATAAATTATGATATATCACAATGATAAATCTGAAAGTTAAGCAATTATTGACACAAAAATTTATGTAAGTTTGGAAAAAACTTTACCCATGGTGTAATTTACTTAGTAGAGCTAACAAAAACATAACTTTCCTCCAAACTTTGAACAAAATATGTTACTAAACTGTAGAATCTTGTGTGAAACATTACTTGAGTCTACAAATTTCTCTGAATGAGGGACTGCATTTGTTTGAAATTATTTATACAAATTATCTTCCCATTTATAATTTTTTTTAAGAATGCAAGTGACATAATTAAAGAAGTCTGGATGTAAAAATCCTAGGTTTGAATGTTGAATCTTTCCTGTCACTAACTGGTTGACTTTGAATAAATTAGTTCATCTCTCACTATCAATTTGCTCTCTTGAAGAAAGGAGACAATAACTACTTTTCCAAGCTGATAGTTGGTGAAAGGCTCAAATATGTTAACAAATGTGAAAGCATTTTGTAAACTTCAATGCAAGGTACAATTAATGAATTCATTAAGATTTAATCTGTTTCCAAACTCAGATTCTACTTCTGTGCTATGAAATGTCTTACTTCCCTGCTATAGGTAAAAAGTATTCTTCTTTGGCAAATGCAGTTCAGTGAGTCTTAGGAGTTCAGGAAAACAGGTCCAAAAAGTATAAAAAAGAAAAATAGTCAGTAATAACAAAATAAGGTAAAAAGAGAAGACAATTATTTTTCTTCTAAGGTAAGGGTTCTTAACTTTTGTATGTCTTAGATCTTGGCGATGTGGTCAAGCCTGGATCCCTTATCATAATGTTCTTGAATAGTGGAAAGAAATGCTTAATTTTATTTAGAAGTTAGTAAAAATAAAGATGCAATTTTTACCCATTCAGATTTATACTTCCCCCTCACTAAAATGTATACATTAATTTCCAATTAAGAATACTCATTCAAGCTTATCAGCTTTAAAAAATAAAAACTTTATTGATGAAAAGTTTATAAATCCAGTAAAAATTTGCTGTGAACAACCAACTTGTCTAACCTATTTATATATCTTTATTAATTTAAACTAACAAAAAGACTTATTCATTAGATTTTCCTTCCAAATTATATAGCTATCTTCTTGATGGATTACAATCCTAAAACTCAAAAAAATAACATTTTGGGGGAACAAATTTTTTTCCAGTACAATTAATAATCTATTGATCATTATTATACTTTTCCTTCCAATAGGAAAGGGAGTGGGAAAGGAATGAAACAAAATTGACTTAAATTATTTGTTCAGCTATCAGCCCTTGAATAAGTGGATAGGGACTTTGTGGGTCAAACTGGATTATCCTATCAAAAAAAAAAAAAAAGTAAGGTGTTTTGTTTTGTTTTGTTTTTTTCCTTTTGTATCTGTATAAAAACATTAGTATTGATATTTAAGCAGATTCATTTCCATTCGTAATTGATTTGAAATAAGATTTAGTCCTAGAGACACTCCTTTTTATTTTTAACTAATTTGGCACCATTATTAATGCTCTTAAATATATGATTTCTTAAAATAGAAAAAAGGATAGGCATCCTAAGTTATAGATATAGTTTCTTCATTTTTCTTGATGAGGAATGCTTTTAAGAAGGAGTTACTGTCATTGGTTAGCTATTAGGATCAAGTTAGCATTAGTTATCAAAACAATAATTGTTATTAGTCAACAACATTTAACTAGTTTTATGCAGCACTAATTAATATATTAAACTGATGATTTAGGGGAAGAGTCTATTTCAATGTTTACTCATGTTAATAAAATATTAATAGAGGAAAAGAAAAATCATAATAATAAATTAATATTTTTAAAAATCTGAAAAAATGGTAAATTCACTTGTGAACTGCAAAGAAGTCAAATGACAGATCTTCTCATATAGCATTTACTCATTTAAATATCTTGTATTGTGCTTTTTTAATCTATAAAATGTATATAAGTCATTTTAATATAGTAGGGAATAAATCTATACTAACAAACAATGGAATGATAGAATAAGAAAGATTTTTCCAAATATACAGAATATTAATTTATAATTAATTATAATTTTAATTATATATCTATAGTATGTTATATGTTACAGATATTAATATAATATGATATATATATATAACAGATGAAGTTTGCATATTTTATATATATAATTGCATATATATAATTTTACAATAATCTAGTATCTTTTCTTTCTTTTTTATACATAATCATTTTTCTCCAACAACTCAAGACAGTATGTGTTCCAACTTAAAGTGTATACTCAGTATGACTTGCTTATCTTCTTTGTTTTTTTCTCTATTTTTAAAACTTTTATCCTCCCCTCCCCTTTTTGGTTTTATTATATCAAGGTTAAATCTCAAGTTTATGATCTTTAATTTCTTTATGAAAGTCAATTTGAAATAAATTCTATATCTATTATAAATTTAAAGATAAATATTTTCAAAGCATTCTATCAGATTACCAAATCAACTGTCTCTCTAATTCAATTTAGTTAATAGTCTGATGGTTACACTGGACAAGAGACAAAAAATTACCAGTTGCTTCATAATCTAATTTATTAATTTAAGATGATCTAGTTGAGGTTTTCAGGAAAAAAAAAGTTATAAATTTACCTAAATGTGTGTTTATGTATATCTGTATGTATATTTTAATATGTGTCTATATACATTACTCCTGTAATAATTTTTTCAGGAACCTAGTGCTTTCATGTTATCTCATGATTATGGAATACCCCACTATAGTTTGTATTCCCAAGGAATACCTGAAAATTAACTTTGTCTTCCTTCTCTCCTCAGAGAGGAGTACCCTTATCACAAATAGCTTTCTTCTTATATATTAAATAATTCTCCTACAGGTTCTTATGATTGGTAAGATACATAGAACTCACATTACACTAACCTAAGGGAATTATGTAATCTCCATTATTTGACTTTTAGGTACCCTTGGTAGTACTATGGAAGAGATATTTTAGTTGAGAGAAGAACTTCCTTATATTGTGTAAATCATACCATAAGGCAATACCATTCTACTCACTCTGTAAGTTATATCTGAAACAGCGTATTTTGGGGTTTACAGGCTGGGACCATACTTAAACCCAAATCACTCTGGCTCTCATAGATAGAACAACAATAAGTCTCCAGGTCAAGTCCCAGTTGTTTGGACCCTGTTTATCTCAGAGTGAATGTAAATAGCAATTGTTTCTGTTTGGACCAGAAATCCTGAGTGTCTTTTCTTCCCAGATTGATTGTTTCTTTTCTTTCTTTCTTTCTTTCTTTCTTTCTTTCTTTCTTTCTTTCTTTCTTTCTTTCTTTCTTTCTTTCTTTTCTTCTTCTTCTTTCTTTCTTCTTCTTCTTCTTCTTCTTCTTCTTCTTCTTCTTCTTCTTTTCTTCTTCTTCTTTCTTCTTCTTCTTTTCTTCTTCTTCTTCTTTCTTCTTTCTTCTTCTTTCTTCTTCTTTCTTCTTCTTTCTTCTTCTTTCTTCTTCTTCTTCCTTCTTTCTTCTTTCTTCTTCTTCCTTCTTCTTTTTCTTCTTCTTCTTCTTCTTTCTTCTTTCTTCTTCTTCTTCTTCTTTCTTCTTCTTTCTTCTTCTTTCTTCTTCCTTCTTTCTTCTTTCTTCTTCTTCCTTCTTCTTTTTCTTCTTCTTCTTCTTCTTCTTCTTCTTCTTCTTCTTCTTCTTCTTCTTCTTCTTCTTCTTCTTCTTCTTCTTCTTCTTCTTCTTCTTCTTCTTCTTCTTCTTCTTCTTCTGTTTTAAACTAGGTAAAAGAGACCATTTTCTGCCTTATATCTTACTTAGTTTTAATTACTGAATGGGTATGGCCTCAGTCAGACTAAGATCTGTTAAAGACTTTAGCTTAAAAAGGTCAAGGTCTCCCATTAGACCCAGGACCACCTCTAGTTTTTTAATCTTTGTCTTGCCACTGGACCTAGATCCCCCAGGAGGGGAAAAAAATGAAGTTGATGACTTCACACAGCTTTACGAACTTAAATCCATTTGCATGTCATAACATCACCTCCCTGATATCATGGTCTTTGAGAAAAAAGGACAAACAACCACAAAAAAGTTAACTTTGAAATAAAATATAATTATTTTAAATTGTGATTTTGTTCAGGGATAATAACTATTTTGATTCTAAATTGACTCAGAGCTCGGTACTCGATATTAAGTATCTTAAGATATGTACAGATTTAGAAGACAAGCATTTTTCAGTTCAATTTTCCATTGCTATTTTCATATATAAGCTTCTTAATTGTTGTTTTGTTGTTGAATTGTATGTCAGACTCTTTGTGATCCTATTTGGAGTTTTCTTGGCTAAGATACTGGAATGGTTTGTCATTTTCTTACCTAGTTCATACTACAGATGATTAAACTAAGACAAACAGTGTCACACAGGTAGTGTCTGAGGTCGGATTTCAGAAACATAAATCTTCCTGATTTTAGGTCCAGAACTTCATCCACTGTGCCATCTAGCTGTTTATTATTAGCTGACTATTGTAGCCTATATTTTTATAAAAGAAAAACTTTAATTTTCATTTATTTGTATGTTCAGACTTCAATTCCCTTCTTTCTGATCTTTTTTCTCCAGATTTCCAGGTCATATTCATTTACCTTCATTTGCATTGGAGCATACATCAGAAAAAAAAGAAGTAAAAACCTTTCACTGAAATTTGATTTTCTCTAGATATGAGCCTTCTGAGTTATATTATCTGCTCCTTAGAAAAAGAAAACTGACTTGATTTCATCAGCTGATTCATATATCAAGTTACAGAGGGGAAAATAGTTAGCACAGAAACACATTTCCCACAGCAATCCTGCTGAAAAATCTCAAGACATTAATTTCTTGTCAAAAACAGTAATGTGCTAATCCAGCCAAACAGGAGCTGCTGAAATGCAGTATAAGAAAAGATGATGTAAGATGTCACATTGTTCAAGTTTGATTTCTTTTTGAATGCAGCCCATGTTTGCTGCTCCTTTTATGTCAAACTCCAAGTACCCCTTCTCTAGTCTTACCTTCATATAAACACTAATAAGCCAGTACTGATCTACTTAAAGTAGGGATGTCAGTGGTGATTGATTCCATTCATTTATTTCTTCTTGTTTTAGTATCATTCCGTTTCTCAAAAAATCCTTTCATGGCTGAATTTGTCACAAATATGGTGTCTTGGTTAAGAGGAAATGTCATCCAGGTGATTCTGAAAATGACTACCTTTCTTTTTCAAAACTTTTTTTTTTGAAATTAATCTTTCTCTTTCTTCCTTCTTTTACTGTTTGCTGAACAAAAAGAGGCATTTCCTCCCTTCTTCTCTTTGAGAAACAAAGGGATTTCTCAACATGATTGTGAGCGTTTTACTCAACCCAATTCTATGGATCAAAAAGAGATGTTATTATTTTAGTCATATCTTTATTTTCATTTAAAAAAAATCAGTGATAGAATGAAGGTGTTTTTATATGGAACCAGAATATTCACCAAGCTTTCACATTTCTCATCCAGGTTCAAGCATTATCGATGAGGTGAGGTTTGCAATTCTTCATTCAAAATAAACATGTGACAAATTCACAGTAGCCATTCTCTTTGTCAAGAGATTGATTTATTTAGGGAAATAGCTTACAGACAAAATGAAAGGATACAATAGACACCAGGAACATAAATATGAAATAGAGTAGGAGAGCATATAAGAGACAAATTTCCCAGCAGAACTCATAATTAACTAGGAGAAAGGAAATCCTCCCTGAGGTGCAAATAATCCATTGACTAGCAGGTTACATCCAAGTGAAGCTTAGTAGACTATCCAGAGTTAGCTACAGTCAAGGAGAAAGATGCTATTAGAAAGAAAGCACTATGAGAAGAGAAAAAGAGGAACCTCACAGTGGGTTAGTCCTGAAAAGAACTCAGCAAAGTTCTGGGCAGATTTTTATAGGGGAAATATATATAGCCTTGTTTGCGGCAGTGGTGGTGGCACTGGGGAGGTTTCGCAGGGAAGTAAAGGGGGCTCAGAGGTAGGAGGGATCAAGAAGCAAATAGAATGTACCTGTCAGTATCTTAAAGGTTGTTTAAAGATGCACAGAGGATGGGGGATAGATAATAGAGGTTGATAAAGAGTTCCATCCTCATAATCACTCTATCTACAGGATAGTCTGATAATTGACTCTATCTGATAATGATCATTTGGACCTAATCATCACAGGGGAAGAGATTAAGTCCACATCATTATCATATAGTATAAATAATGCATTACTAGGAGTAGGGAGACTTATGTTTTTGGTCCAGGTATGAGAACTAAACCTTATCACCTTGAACATCTCATCCAGATATTTTGGGGCTCAGTATCTTAATAAATAAAAAAGAATGGAGAAAGATTCCTAGAAGACGACAGAATAAGTCAGAAAATTCCAAGTTTTAGAGAAATTTCCTACAAACAAAACAAAATTGCATTTCAAGATAAACATAGGTGGTGAAAAACAAATAAAACTGGGGCAAAACAGGTGCTTTCCTGGGATAACCTGATGAGATGAGAAGAAATAACCTCAGTATAGAGATCTAATTGGTGTGAAGTATAAACCTCCAGTGTAACTTCCTTGAAACCAATGGGGACAAATTGGAAAGTCAGGAGGTCTGAGTTAGGAAGATTGAGAGCACTTCGACTGATTGAGAATGCCAGGCTGATATATGCTGCTTAGATGCAACCTTGGATAAGAAGGAACTAGCATAGCTGGTGAGTATAGAAGCAATGGGGCAAAGATGTTGCTAGCTGTGAATTTATAGTGGGGCAGTAGATATCTTGGTTTTGGGCTCCATGTCAAAAGGGAGAACTGAAGTGAAGCCAGGGGCACCATCCTTCCCAGTCCAGGTTTAAAGGTGACTTCACTAATAAATTCTCATTTTTAAAAAAATGAGCAGGCAAATTAGGAAAAAACACAACCACAGAAATTCATTATGGGAATAAGAAGACTGTCTCAAAGAAAAACAAGATAATAAAAAGAAAATTAATCAATTAAAAAAGGAGATTCAGTCTTAAAGAAGAAAATAATTCTTTGAAAATTAGAACTGGGCAAGCAGAAGTCAGGGAAACTATAAGAGACGAAGCAATAATAAGTATATATACATATGTATGTATGTGTATATATATATATATATATATATATATACACACACACACACATATATATAATGAAAAAAATAGAAGAGAAGCAATAATAAAACAAAATATAAAGTGCCAAAATATAGAAGATAATATAAGAAAAATAACATTTAGAGAATAGATGCCGAAGAGAAAACACAAGAATAATTGGACTACCTGAAAGCTGTGACTTAAAAAAGAACCTTGACACTAGTAATACAAGAAATAATCTAAGAAAAACGTCCTGAAGTGAAAAAACAAGTGGTGGGGTTGGTGGGGATGGTGAGGGGGAGGAGGTAAGAGAGGAATGAAAGTTAAAAAATCCACCAATCACCACTTCAAAGATATCCTAGAAGGAAAACACATAGGAACATTGATGCTAAATTTTGAAACCTCCACATTAAAGAGAAGTTTAAAAGAAATAAAAACAAAACAAATAAAACCAATTCAAATATGCTGGAGCTACAACTAGAATTGTATCAGAAGCTACAATAAAAGACTGCAGGTCCTAGAATATTATATATTGATAGTAAAAAACAACAAAAAAAAAAACAAAAAAAAAACCCTAAGTTTGAAATCAACAATATTATATCTAGCAAAATTAAGCATAATATTGAATAAGGGAAAAAAATGAACTAGCAGACATGTGGGGTTTTGATTCAACTAAACCTGAATTCAGAAAATTTAACATTTAGAGTCAGCATTAAAGAATAATTTCAAGGGACCAAAACAAGGATAAACTCTTTATGTTTTTTTTTTTACATATGGAAGTGTAACCATATGTCTGAGATTGACATTGGTAATTTAGTAGTCCTAAAAGAAAGATTTGGGCAAAGCTGATTAAGATGCTAAAAAACAAATACATCTAGGAAAAAGTAATAATAGTAATTATGCTGTATGAATAAGGTGCAGAGGAAGAACCAACACAGGCATTTGATAAGGGAAGAGACAAGGGAAGCTAAAAGTTCAGAAAAAATTCTCTTATCAGGAATGAGTTTAATAGGGAACACTTTATGAAGGAAATAGAACCCACCAAAAGCTATAAAGAAATAAGAGGAGAGAGAATAGGATAAGGTGGGATATAGAAGAATATATAGATTTATGGCAGTGGAACAAGGTATGTAGATTAATGAAAAGGGGATAAAAAGGGAGAGAAAGTGTGGTGCAGGATAAAGTGGGACACAGAAAAGAGATTAGATTAATTAATGGAAGTGAAAGGGGACAGAGCCAAGATGGTAAAGGGAGGGACTCTTGCAAGGTTTCCTCTCACCCTTCCAAATACTTTTAAATAACAACTCTAAACAAATTTTAGAGCATTGAAATCAACAAAACTATGGAATCAAACAATTTTGCAGCTGAAAACAGTTTATAAAGTTAGCAGGAAAGTTCCATTTCATGATGCTGAGTTGGCAAGTCATGGCACAGGGAACATCATCACAGCCCTGGTCCCAGCAAAAAAGGGGAGTCAAGGAATAGGTTGCAGCAAGGGCTGCAGGGACAGCAGCAGTGGCATATGGAGTTCTCAGTTCACAGACAGTAAAAGGATCAAAAACAGCTGTTCACAAGTAGACTATAGGGGTCTCTTTCCTAGCACTGAAGCTGGACTGTGTTGCTTTACTCATGCTCAAATCCTGGACTCAGCTCTGGCTCACAGTCCCAGGGTGATGAGGTACATAATCTCCTAGAACTTTCAGCCCCAGGTGAGCAGGGAACCCCCCTTACAGTTCCAGAAAAGAATGTTTGTGGTCATTCACAGACCAGTGCATGGACTAGTAGAGTAGTAAGTATATTTCTCCTTGGATCATAGAACCTTGGAAGAATTGAAAATTTAAAGGTCCCTAAAAAGATCTCTGAAAATAGCTGCACAAAACCCCTAAAATTTGGAACATTCATCCTCCACCATGGAAACAGAACTATAATTTATCAAAGAGTTATAAAGTCAAGTAATAGGCTGGAAAATGAACAACGAACAGAAAAAGATTCCGATTGTAGAAAGTTACTATGGTCCCAAGGAAGATCAAAACACACCCTCAGAAGAAGATAACAAAGTCAAAGTTCCTATATCCAAAGCCTCCAAGGAAAATAAGAATAGGTCTCAGGCCCTGTAAGAGCTAAAAATGGATATTGAAAATCAAGTAAGAGTTAGAAGAGAATTGAGAAGACAAATGAAAGAGATTCAAAAGGAAGTAAAAAAGCTAATGAGAATGACTTAAAAAGCAAAAGTAGTCAAATGTATAAAAGGTACAAAAGCCCACTGAGAAAAATCATTCTTGAAAAATTAAATTTGAGCAAAGCTAATAACTATATGAGAAATCAAAAAATCATAAAAGAAAACCAAAAGAATCAAAAATAGAAAGCAATGTGAAATGTCTTATTGGAAAAACAACAGTTCTGGAAAATGGATCTAGGAGAGATAATTTTAACATTTTTGGTCTCCCTTAAAACCATGATTAAAAAAAAAAAAGACCCCAGACATCAAGACATTCAAGAAATTAACAAGGAAGAGTGCCCTGATATTCTAGAACCAAAAAGTAAAATGGAAATTGAAAGAAGACACTGATCACTTCTTGAAAGAGATGGCAAGATGAAAACTCCCAGGAACTGTATAGTCAAATTCTGGAACTCTCAGGTCAAGGAGAAAATACTGCATGCATCCAGAAACAAAACAACAACAACAACAAACCAGTTTAAGTTCAGTGGAGCCACAGTTAGGATAACAAAAGATTTAATTGCTTCTACATTAAGGGATGGGAGGGACTGGAATATGATATTGCAGAGAGTAAAGGAGCTAGAATTACAAGCAAGAGTATACTCAGCAAAACTGAGTATAACCCTCAGAGGAAAAGGTGGATATTCAATGAAATAAAATTATTTTTCAAGCATTCATGATAAAAAGACCAGAATTAAATAGAAAATTTGACTTTCAAATAAATGTCTCATGATAAGCATAATGAGGAAAGGAAAACCATAAGGGACTTAATGAAGTTAATATGTTTATATTCCTACATAAAAAAAATGATACTTGTAACTACTAAGAATTTCTCATCATTAAGGCAATTAGGAGTATATATAGACAGAAGGCACAAGTGTGAGTTGAATATGAAGATATATTATCCAAAAAAATAAAATTAAAGAGGAACAGAGTAATGTATTGGGAGAAAGGGAAAGGGAACTGTGGAATGGATAAATTATCTGCCAGTAAAGAGGCAAGAAAAAGCTTTTACACTGGAGGGAAAAAAGAAAGAGAAGGGGAATGAGTAAATTTTACTCTCATCAGAATTAGCACAATGAAGAAATAACATACACACTCACTATGTGTGGAGAAAACTATCTTACCCTGTAGGAGAGTAGGAGAGTAAGGGGACACTAGAAGGAAGGAATGTGTTACAAAGAAGGGAATATTGGGGGCAGGAGATATTTAGAAGAAAAATACTTTTGAGTTGAAAGTAGAAAACGAATACCATAAGTGGAGGGAAATAGAGTTGGCAACAGTAATCGTAAAAATAATTTTGAAACAATTTTCTCTGATTGAAGTCTCATTCTTCAGAGATATGGGGAACTGAGTCAAATTTATAAAAATAAAAGCCATTCCCCAATTGATAAATGATAAAAAGACATGAACAATTTTCAGATGAAATAATCAAGCTATATAAAGCCATAGTAAAAAAAAATACTCTAACTCAGTATTTATTAGAGAGATGCAAGTTTTTTTTTAATTGTTAAGTTTATTTATTTTTAATATACATTGCTTTATGAATCATGTTGGGAAAGAAAAATCAGCAAAAGGAAAAAATCATGGGAGAGATTAAAAAAAGCAGAAAAGTGAACATAGCATATGTTAATTTACATTCAGTTTCCTTAGATCTTTTTCTGGATGCAGATGTCATTTTCTGTCCAAAGGCTATTGGAATTGCATTGGATCACTGAACCATTGAGAAGAACCAAGCCTTTCATAGTTGATCATTGCACCTTCTTGTTGTTAATTGTATACAATGTATTCCTGGTTCTGCTGTTTCACTAGGAATCAATTCAAATAAATCTTTCCAGGCCTTTCTATAATCAGCTTGTTCAAAATTGATTATAGAACAATAATATTTCATTACCTTCATGTACCACAGCTTGTTCAGCCATTCCCCACTTGATGGGCATCTTCTCATTTTCCAATTCTTTTCTATCACAAAAAGAGCTCTTATAGATATTTTTGCATACATAGGTCCTTTTCCCGCCTTTTTGATTTCCTTAGGATATAGACTCAGTCATGACAGTGCTGGGTCAAAGGGTACGCACAGTTTTATATCCTTTTGGACATAGTGCCAGATTGCTCTCCAGAATGATTGGATTATTTCACAACTCTACCAACAATGTATCAGTGTCCCAGTTTTCCTACATCCCCTCCAACATTCATCATTATCTTTTTCTATCATTTTAGCCAATCTTAGAGGTGTGAGGTGGTACCTCAGAATTGTTTTAATTTGCATTTCTCGAATATTTAGAACATTTTTCCATGTAACTATAAATGGCTTTAGAGAGATCCAAGTTGAAGCATTTCTGAGGTACTACTTCATATCTATGAGACTAGTTGATGGGCCAGAAGGGGAGGATGACAAATGTTGGAAGAAATGTGGAGAAAATGAGACACTGATGCATTGTGAGTGGAATTGTGAACTGATTCATCCATTCTGTAGGACAGTTGGGAATTATGCCAAATGGGTTATTATAATCACGTATGCCCTTTGACATATTTCCCAAAAGAGATAACTTTTTTTTTTTAAAGGGAAAACATCCTATGTGTATACAAATATTTATAGTGTTTCTTTTTTTTTTTTTCCCCCCTGAGGCAATTGGAGTTAAGTGACTTGCCCAGGGTCACACAACTAGGAAGAGTTAAATGTCTGAAGCCAGATTTGAACTCAGGTCCTCCTGACCAGGGCTGGTACTCTATCCACTGTGCCACCAGCTGCCCACATAGTAATTCTTTTCTCAGGGCAGAGTTGAAAATTGAGGAAATGTCCATCATTTGGGAATAGCTGAATAAGTTGTGGTATATGATTGTGATGGAATACTATTATTCAATGGGAAATGATAAGCTGGATGCTTTCACAAAAAAAAAAAAAAATGTCAGTAGTACTCCATAAGTTCATGCAAAGTGAAGTGTACTGTGTACAAAATAATGCAACGTGGTAGGATGATCAGCTACAAATGACTTTGCTATTCTCAGAAATAAAGTGATACAGGACTACTCTGAAGGACTTATGAAAAAAAAAAAACACTATCCATACCCAGAAAAAAGAAAAAGGATATAAATCTGTCTAAATGCAGATTGAAACATAATTTTTTTTTCACTTTTTTTCTAAACTTACTTTTTGAAAGGGGAAGAGTTATGTTTTCTTTTGCAATATGCATTTATGGAAATATTTTGGAAAACCTAACATGTGCCTTCTCATGGGGGGTGGGGGGAGGGAGGAAGGAAGAGAGAGAATCTGGAACTCAACATTTTAAAAACAAATTCTTTAAAAAAATGTTTTACATGTAAATTGGAAAAGCAAAATACTAAAATAAACAAATATATATATGTATATATATATGAATTAAAAGAAATACTTATTGTACAACCAGTTCAAGAATAAAAAGTGCAATATTTAATCCTGAAAAAATAAATTAATTGGAGTGGGATAACATATGTAGATTTATGTGAATGGGATAAAGAAGAAGGGAAAAGTAGGGGAGAAGATAAGGGAAGGATCCATGGGTGGGGGAGGCTAAAAAATAGCAAGGCAAGTTTAGGAGTAGAACTAAAGTAGGAGATTTAGTAGGGATAGAAAATAAGAGATAGACACAAACATAGTAACAAGGATCAAGAGTAGTATTTATTAGAATAAGAGTTGGACTAATAATCATTGATCTTAGACAAAGACAAAGATTCACTCAAGAGAGAAATCTACATTATGTCAGCCATATTAATGCTGGTTTAGATGCATGTCTGCTCTGTGTAAATGCATTTATATGTGTTTATGTACATATGTATGCATGTAGGCAAATATGTGTGCATATAGATACATGTGTCTTTGTGTATTGGGTGTGTGTATAAATGTATATGTGTGTGTTTGTATATCTCTGTATGTATGTATGTATATACCCATCTCTATACATATGTATACATATATAAAGATATCTGTGTTTAACTGTAGCCTGCTTTGGAAAGGTAGGGGTGGGAATGAAAGGGGGGAAAAAGAATAAAATAAAAAGTGTACAGCAAAGAACAAAAGAATAACCTACAAGGACACAAAGAAAAGATGGATGGTCATGAATATAATGTCTTCTAGTATTATATATGCTTTCTTGAAATGAAAATATATTGTTACATATTTTGAATCCTTGCTAATATTCTGCTGAGCACAGAGTAATGTTTCTTTTTTTCTTTTTTTTTTGTCTTCCTTTTTCTATTTTTTCTCACTTTGTATTTAGTTTTAAATAAATACATTTATTAAAATTTATTTTAAAAATAAGTAAAAAAAGAGTTAGTTGGAGTGGATGATCTCTGAAGTGCCTTCTAATTTTACTTTTTTTTTTTTTTTATACTAAGCTCAGTGTTGTATTAGGTGCTCATAGAAACAAATTGTTTTTAATGTTTTTTCTTTTTTCATCACTTTGACATTCACATATAGACACAGATATATACATATACATATATATGACACAGATATGCCTGTGTGAACATGCATATACATAATACATATAGCTAAAATTATTCTATACAAACATAAAAGCATGTATATATAAACTGTACAAGTTTCTATATAAAATACAGAATATGCATAAATATTCACATTAATAGCACATCTTTCCTCTGTCATCTCTCCAATAATATTAAGGCCCTGGATCCCAGAGACATGAATACTGTGTAGGTCAGAAACCATTTAATAAAAAAAAAAGACTGGAGAGATCTCTAGAAGCAAAGCAAAGTTTATTTTACTTTCTGGGGAGAATGGGGCATCCCACCCATCCAGCAGACAATCAAAGGGAGGAAGCACCATAGCGGGGCAGGGTCAAAGCTTTTAATCTCTAATGCAAATTCCCCTCCCACCACTGACCCTCATCCTTATTGGGTGAGGATCTTACATTCTAAACGGGGAACTAACTATCCAAGAAGTTGAACTTGACCAATAAGTACATAGTTGCCCATATTTGGCTGAAATAGGGAGGATAACAAGAATCTGCCCTTAGGGAAATAACAGGGAGGAGACTTTAAGTATGCCCTTAAGAGGATAGCAGGGAGGAGACACTTTAAGTATGCCCTTGACTTAATGCTTAAATCCTTCAGGCCTACTCAAACTTTGAAATAGATGAAGCCTTGCTCGATTTTCACAACTGTCTTGAAAGATCTCACCTTATCTCATTCAATACTATTTTAAAAATCAAATAAGTTATGATTTAGGCACATATATTCTTTTTTCTGTATCCCTGTATCTCAGGTTTCCCCTTAATTCTCGGGAGCTGAAGCTGTCCTAAAAAGGACAGCTCTTTTTTTTATATAATAAAACTAAATATTTTCCATATTTATGTAAGACTGCGTAGGGGCTCTTAAAATAGGGTCCATGTATTTGGGTTTTTTTGCAGTATTTTGATATTTATTTCAATATAGTAGTTTTCCTTTGTAATTTTACACATACACACACACACACACACACACACACACACACACACATCGTCCCCTCCCTCCCCCACACACACATTCAAAGAAGAAGTGGTCCATAAGTTTCACCAGTCCTATGACAAAGATCAGGAATTTATGCTATAAATGGTTCCCATTTTTCCACACTCAAATCTGTATTTACACATAAACACACATGAGCACACATATTGAAAAGAAAATTAAAAAAAAAAAGTTAAAGTTGAAACAAACAATGAACAAATGGGTTGTAACAGAGAAATTGAATCAAAAAATGGAGGTATGAATAGAAAATGATTCATCATTCTTCTTTTCTTCTAAATCTAGGATCAGGAAATCTTTAAGATTTCCTTTAAGGAATATTTGGATAACCTATAAAGAATATCTCAAATTGAACTATAATTATAGACCAGGTTCAGTCTGGCACTTCTTTATGAGAGAAATGGTAGCAGCAGAAGTGAAGCACTTACTGTACTAATCCAATTAAGACAGCACATTGTGAACCATACATCTGATTGCAGCCTGACTTTATGCACATCCAGTCTTTGAGGCATTTAAATTTGCCTTTCATCTTTCAGGAAGGCGGTCTACCCAGATTGCAAAAGCTTCCCTTGCTACTTTAGGTATTCTTGGAATTCATTCTAGTGCTTACCTTAACTCTTCTGGTTCTATATGCTTAAAATAAATTATGTGTTAATATTCAGGACCTAAAAGAAAGCCTCTTTTGGTAATCTGGTCCTCATTAAGCTGATATAAGTCTAAGGGTAAAAGCATTTTACCCTTTTTTATGTGTAATTATGTGAGTGACAAATGCAATCTTTGGAGAAGAGAAGAAAATGATGTCAGACTCAACTTTGCTAAATCAGGTAGAAATTCAACTTGATTAGTCTTGTCCCAGTGTAACTTAAATTGCTTCATTATTGTTCATTATAGGAAAATAAGATAGTACCATGTATTTTCAGTCCTTTCTTCATTTTTTTTACATGCTAAAGGCATTTCAGTTTAATAGGCTAAGTGACATATAGAATCTGCAGATTTTAAGGACTCGTGATCAATATCAGTTTACATTATTTATTTATATTTTTACTTTTACTATCATATTTTACACTCTGACCAGCACAGGAATTTCTTCATATACTAATTCTCAAAAGATAAATAGAAAGGAATAATCTAAATGAAAATGAGGACTTTAGCATTTCAGTAACTTTCTTCAGCTGAACCATTGGTTAGATGAATGATAACAGAAAATTTTGATTTTGATTAAATATAAAATATTTGTTCTGCTTTGGAAGTATTCTTAAAGGCTACAACTAATATTTTTAAAGTAATACTGGAAATTAGAAGACTGACATCACATTTATCCTCTCTCATCACATACCATATTTTCAAGGGCCCTGCATCTATTAATAACAGAAGTACAGAATCTAAGAGTTAGAAGGTAGGTAAAAGGCTGGATAGACCTACCTCTTAATAAACAAGAATTTCTGCTTGAAGGTCCCCTGTGAGAAGGACCCAAATGTCAAATGAGAAAACCCATTTTATTCCATGGTACCATAGTAGGATCAATATCTTAACCTTCCTTCCTCCATGTAAGTTAGTCTACTTTTGCTTAAAACATATTGAGACTTAATTGTTCAGAAAACTAAAGAGTCTGACCATTTCCATCATCTCATTTTTTGAGTAGCCTACAGCCAAAAGAGTTCTGCAGGATCAACTCAGGAATGGGAGCTTCACTCAACTGAATCAACTCAGGGTGTCCTGAATGCTTTTTCTTGGCATAATATCTTTCTCATGATATGATTCATTAAACTCCTAGCCCTAATGAGATAAAGTTTTGTTAGATTAGTCTTTCCCTTACATCAGACTTAATTTTCCTTTTCTCCTAATTTCATTAGTTTTGTTCTAAAGGAAAGGAAAGTTATTATTTTCTCCACATGGCACTATTTCAGATATGAAGGCAATTATCCTATCTCTTTTCTCTAGGCTAAATATTATTATTTCCTTCTTCCTAATGACATAAGGTATGATCTCATGGTCTTTTACTACTCTAGTGACTTTTCTTTGATGACTCCCCAGCTCATCAGAATCTTTGTAAAATCTGCTCCCTCAACTGAACACACCAGGCCAATTATGGTGTAAAAAAAAGAATATAACTGAATTATGACCTCTTTAATACTAAACACCATACCTTTCAAAATATCCTAATATTGTATTGTCCATGTAAGCTCTGAGGATTCTTATTAGAGCTTTCACTATCACTGGTGAATCATACATACAAAGTCCTTATTCTTCAGGGGTAAATGGTGATTCTCTAATAAAACTGACCTGAGTCTCAACTAGTCAAGTATTATCAATTGAACCATATTTAGTTAGCCACTTTTAAGAAGCTTTTTAGTTGAATTTATTAAAATGATAAAATAGTAAGTATGGTATAAACTATCCCTCAACTATTGATGGCAGAATACCCCACAAGGATATTCAGAATCTAAGGGAAAGTGAGGTCACACTTAGAGAACTCATGTGACAGATAATGCATATATCATGTTACTAGAAACATTTTTCTCCCTTTAATGAGATGCGTAAGAATTTCCAGTTAGCCATGTTGCTTTCTTCATTTTTGAGCTCCTGATAAGGAGCTATGGTTCCAGTCTGTCTTAGACTCCCCATGCAGACACTTTTTTCCCTTCTGATAGAAGAATTTGGCAAGAACAGTTGTGGGAAGATGGGTGGTCCAACAAATACTAGACATTTGAAGCTTTTAAGGTCTTCAAAGTTTTGTGTGATGGGATGGGGTTGTGGTGCTAGTAAAAGGATGCCTGATCAAGGCTATATCTAAGGCCTCTCTCTTTTCCCTCACTGTTGATTATTCTTCAGGAAGGTGGTAGAAAGCCATATTTGCTCTGGTTTCTGAAGTGAAGTCCTTTAACTCACTTGACAATTTATAGATCATCTCTGGAATATGGCCAAGCTTCCTTAGTTTAAACCAATATAATAAGTAAGCAGTATCATCCCAATTCACAAGACTTTTAGCACATATCCCAAAGCTATAAATGGTGTATTGATTAAGATGTGTTTTCAATCGTTCAATGTATAAAGGACAAATTTTTGAGGAGTTTACATTTAATGGGGGGAAACAAAGCATATAAGGAATCTAAAACTATGTGGAATAGGTAGGAAGAAGGAAGAATCAGAATCTCATTTGAGTAGAATTAGAAGTAGACCTGGTAGAGTGAACAATGCAGGCCTGGAAACTTACTCAAAATGAGGGTTCCAGGAGGAACTCATTAATTGGGGTCTTGCTTTACTTGCATGATTTCCATTTTCCAAAACATTTATTATATACAATCTCATTGAAGAGCTATATTATGGTAAAAATTGAATTGGGGCCAAAACTGATAGTTTTCCAAATTTCCTATTTTTGCTATATTTCTTATGTTCTGAGGGAAAAAAAAAAGATGAGTGTTATAGCCTACTATGAAGTTTTATCTCCTTCTCCCACTTGTTTACCCCTTTTAAAATATCGTAAAATCTAACAGAACCATTTATAGGTTAAATTTTATTTGAGTTAATATGTTATGATGGGCTTTGCAAGATTTTTTTTTTTTTTCAGGTTCCATTGGTGTTGTCATTTTACCAGGATTTTTGAATCATTGCCAAGTTTCATGTTTACCTTTGAGTAGTCTAGGGAAGACACTTATCTATGTGCCAAAATTTCATAAGAATAGATAATTCAGTCCTACTTTTTTGTTTGCCTTAATAATCAACACAATAGAATGAAAAGTAGTTCACCCAATGAAAACTTTGCTTTGTAATTCAGAGCTCAGTTTAAAATGTAATGTCATCTACAGAGAACATTTTTCAAGAGGTTGTTCATTTTTATGCTTATTATTAACTTTCAGTAGGTTCATTAAAATGTTAGACTTTATCCTGAATCACTTAAATCTTTTATGAATCTTGCATGTGGAAAATAACCTGGCAGATGCTTAATTTGGGGAAAATGCTTAGTTCCTCATAAAACAACTTTTTCATGAGAAAATGAACTATTAAAAGAAATTATTTATGTGTTTATAAATGCCAACATTTTGGTCATGAGAGGTATAAACAAAATGTTACTTTTTTGAAAACACATAGGTATCATTTAATAGTTAAAGATCAAAAAGAGAGTTGCAAAAAAGTATTTCTGCTATTTTTATATAATCAGTCAATGAGTGTGATTATGAAGGACAGACTTTGGGCAAAGCACTGGGAAAGTGATGTGAGAAATACAGTGGAATATATTTTGACAGTTATTTGGTGAGATGACATGTACATGAGGAAAGTTAAATAACAAAAGTAGAAAGTGTAGTATAAGTGTCAAAGTATTTATTAATAAAGAAAATCATGGTGAATAGAAAATCAAGAAAGAGACAGAGATCACTGTAGGCTCCAAAGAATAGGGAAACACAATGAATTGAAACACAGGTAAGATTGAAGAGGGGATATTCTTCAGATGATGTGAAACAGTGTGAGAAAAGACATAATGAGGAATGGTTGTGAGGGGTATGGGGTGAAAATGTACCTGTAATTTTTAGAAGGGGATAAAGAAATCAGTTTGTATAGAATCTGGGTGGTTATGTTGGGGAATAGTACAAGTTGGTCATGTATAGGTTGGTAGATTTTTTGCTGTCAATCTAAATGTTAATCCTGAAGACACTAGAAAACTGATGATGGATTTTTTTTGTCTTTGTTTTATTTTTTATTTTAATTTAAAAATTGCCATGATGAAACTTGCATTTTAGCAGCATCCATTCAGTATGCAAAAGACTTTGAGAAGGAACAAAACAGAGGGAAAGGAGAATGAGTAAATACTTATTGAAGAAGTCCAGGCATGCAATAATAATGATGACAATTCAGTGTGAATTACTTTCAAAATAAAGTATTGCCAATGGTGTTAAAGAAAACCTTACAACTTAATTATGTTATTTTAGGTTATCAGTTCCAAAGGTTTCATCCAGGGATCTTTAGATATAGAAAGATGTCTTAAAAAAAAATCCTTCAGAGACATCTAAATAAGGGAAGAATCAAAAGAAGAGACCTGCTCACCTGACTTGTTTTTAAATAAGTTGTTTAAAAGAGGCTTTTTTAAAAAAATAAATTGAAAAAAAAAACTTATTTTGAAACTATATGTCTGTCTTTGTAAGCAGAATGAACAAATCTGTTTTCTCTAATATTTGTCTTATAAAGTGGACAAATATTTATTTTTTATCTTGTGATTAAGCTTTAAAACAGACAGGATAGAGAACTGACCCAGTTTCCTAGACATGAATATGATGTGTCATATTTACTGATGTGGAGTCTAGTTTTAAAATAGAGTCCCTCATGTAAAGAGAGAGAAAATATAGAATTCTTATCTCTCTGCCTCCACATTGGGAAAGGAAAGTTTAAAAAATTTTAAGAAGGGATAATTGATAGGTGTTAATACCTACTTGAATAGAACTAGAGATAATCATATAACCATGGTGACTGGATATATTATATATTTATGTTATCTAATTTTAACTGGACTCCAATAGAAGAAAGGCACTTCTTTTATTTCTCTTTAATTGATTTCTTATCTCATATCCCATAGAATTTCTTTCCCTTGCCATCTATACATCCCTACTCTTTTAGCTGTGGACCTCAAATCCCATTTTACTGACAAAATTGATTTTCTTCATCTATAAATACTACCTCCTACACTCTCATTCTTCCTTCCAGTATCTAATGAAATACATCTTTTTCTTCCAAGACCAGCTCATCTGCATGGATTCTTAATTGCATCCCTTTTCATTTTCTCAACAAACTGATCTCTCTCTGTCTCTCTTTCTATCTCTGTCTCTGTCTCTGACTCTTTTCATCCCTTCCTTTTGTATTTGTATCTTTTCACTGGTCACTTCCTCATCTATTCCTAAAAATTTTACTTTTAGTGATGTACATTAAAGATGTGCCTCAAGCACTATCATCTCTGTTATCTTTATTTCCCTTATTTTTAGAACCCTCCCTATCTATTTCATATTTAACCATAATGTACTTATTCTTTATATATTTAAATATATTCAATTTCCTTAACAAAACTTCATTTCCTTGAAAGTAGTTTTACTTTTTTTTTTTACGTTTAAAGTGTAAATATATTCTTATAGCCATTATCTTATTTTGGTCACCTGTGTATGACCTTAAGAAAGTTACTGAATTTTATGGGATTTGTTCCTCAATTTCCTCATCAATATAATGAGGAAATAGGCCAAGATAGCCTCTCAAATCCCTTCCATGTTTGACCTATGATCTGATAATCCCATAAACTTCACAACAATCTAGGTAATATCCTTATTTATCTTTTTATTTATTTATTTATTATTTTTTTTTTTATTTGTTTGTTCATTCATTCATTCTTTTATTTATTTATTTGTCTGTTAGTTTATTATGCCCATTTTACACAGAGGAAATTGAGATTCAGAGAGGCTATGACAGCCAATTATTATGCACTTATCATCAGAGATAAGAAGCTTTTAAAAAAATAAATAATATGTTCATGAATACAACAATACTTCAAAAGACATGTTTAAAGGAAACAATGGTTTAGTAATATAATGTCAAATAAAGTTAGATAATATACTGTATTGTACAAACAGACTAGGAAGTAGAAAACCTGGGGTTCCAGTACTCATTTTATATTGTACAAATTTCAATTTGTCTCATTTACACTCAAATATTCTGGAATTGTTTTTTTCCCTTTGTTTTTGTTCTGCTTTTTGAAACATGAATGAATTCATCAGCTTTGAAACTGGGGAAAACAGATATATAATAGAGATGACAATTCAAAATATAACAGTTAATTAATCCATAAAAGAAAGCATTTACTAAAACGCCCAAAAGAGGAAACCTGAAATTCTATAAAGCAAGTTTATGCCTGAATAGGATATAGGAATTCATTTTTTTACTTTATTTCCAGAAGCAGTTTTCAGGTTACATAATTGAATTGGACCATCTTTCAGTAATTTCCATAAGTGTATGGGTATATGTATGAAAATATATCTGTTTTCATATATGTGTGTGTATGTGTGCATACATGCATATGCATAAATACATACATTTGTAATTTTATATGCATATGCACATATATACACAAAGACTACACAATACCTAAATTAAAGCTATTTTTGCATATGAATGAAAAAGATTATATAGTTTGTTCTTTTCTTCCTTTATTCATTCAATCAAGTAGTCACATATTAACTTGCTGTTAGGTACATAAAAATATGTTTTTTACTCTTTTGTACCTTAGGGCTATCTCCTTTTAATGGTAGATTTCCAACTGTCTAGTCAACTGGTTGAGTTTCACTGTCCTTCAGAAATCATGATCTCTTAATATAAATCACTTTTGTTTCTATGTTCAGTCATTTTTCAATCTCATCAGACTCTCTGTAAACTCTTTTAGGGTTTTCTTGCCAGAAATATTGAAATGGTTTGCCATTTCCTTTTTCAGCTTATTTTACAGATAAAGAAACTAAGGTAAACAGGGTTAAGTGACTTGTCCAGGATCACATACCTAATAAGTGTCTAAGGTCAGATTGGAACTCAGGTTTCCCAACTTTAAGCCTGAGGCTATATCCATTATCTCACCTAGCAGACTTAATTTATAAATGATAACAATTTTCATTACTCTATATCATAGTATCAATGGGAATGCTCATAATATTTTTAATCAGTGAATCCTATAAAATGTTTAGCTCCCATTTATATAGGGTTTTAAATTTTGCAGTTTTTCATGTAACATTATGAGGTAGATAGTGAAAGTATTATCCCTCCAAATTTAAAACAAAGATATTGACACTGAGAAAGGTTATGACTTTAAAAGATTTGTCCAGCTAGCAGGAGTATCATGAAAGATCATGAAACTAAGTTTTCTCTTAAAAAGTATCAAGCTATGTCTCAATAAATGGAGCTAATATATTCTCCCACCCAATATTCTTTGGGGGGGCGGGGCTTAGTCCTTGCACATGCTATATTCTGCTTAAGAAGCAAAAGTTGCTATAATGAGTTGCTGTTAGTAGGTAAACTTGCCAAATTCAATATTTCAGTATTTTCCTGAGCTCTAAATGTTTTTGTAAGGTTATACATTCCTAAGCAGACAGGTCATTGGAGCACTTGCTTTGTTCATGCAATGTCCTGTCATGCTAGAGACAAAACTATCAAATATCATTAAAATTTATTTATCTCAAGCCAGACTCAAGATTTCTAAATATAAATTGTGAGTTTCAAGGTGTCAGAGTCTAAATTTCATTTCTAAAGAAGGTGTCATAATTTGGCATTCAGGGGTAGTATTAATGATAGCTATATTGTATGAATCTAAGAGAAGTAGCAAGAATATTCATTTAAAATAGCAGCTTGATGTTAAAATAATAACATTTTTGAGGATTTTTGCCTCAAAAGGGAAGTAACAACCACCCAAGTCTTGAGGTCAATGCAGAAAATATTTTCATTTTTACTGAGGGAGCCAAGAAGGAAGAGCTTCTGCTAGAAGGGATGCTCTTCCCTGATTCTTTTGTTTTGACCCTTGCCAGATGTCTAAGGCTGTCAGAGCTTATCTGGAGGGCCAGATGGGAAAAGCAACATGACTACTAAGAGCGTTTGGATACTTTGGGACTGAATAAGTAAAATCATTCTGGTTAGATGGAGTATCCCCAGGTCTTAGTATTTACTTTGCTGTGAATTTCTAATGTTGTCAGACCATATCATCTCTCCTATTGACTTACTTTCCACACCCTTAGGTATTGCCATATGATCTGTCAATATACCCTAAAGATTACTTAGATTTGCCTTCTTTCCTGATATTAAACCCTTGAAACTTCTGAACTTTTCCATCCACTTTGCAGTTGAATTCTGCTATATATGTTTTCTCCTCCAATTATCTTGTGTGTTCCTTTAGAGTAGGAATTGTCTCATTTTTTTTTTCTCTCTGTCTCTTCTTATGTGTACACAGTAGTGGCCAAAAAAAAAAAAATCATTTTAGAAATATTTTTCGTTCATTAATATTCACAGAAATAACTTGAATGCCATTATAGAAAATAGATGTAAAATTCAAGAGAAATAAAGAATACTGACCAGAAATTTTGCAATCCTATTCAGTCAAAAAGTTATTTCATTAACAAAATCTTTCATTTGTGAAAGACATCTAGATGAATATAGAATGAAATGTAGAATTTATTTGCACTTTGGGGGAATAATATGCTGTAGCCTATATATCTACTACAGATCTCTTCATTAAACTTTTGAATTGCTATAATGTTGACACCAAACTTAGAGTATTCCATGACTTGCAGTTATATGGCAAGGTAGAAATATGGACTTTGTTCCAAGGAGAAGTTTATGGTAATAGCTGAAATATTCCAAATACATGCCAAGAATACTTTTGCTTTCTTTTCAGTTTTGAGAACTGCATACACTCAATCTGTAATATCTTACTAAGGTGTATGAGTGTGTGTATGTTTATGCATATTTATAGGAGATCAATGGCTCATCTAGCTAACTGCCTACTACCATCTGTGCAGTAGGCATTTCTCATCTCCTCTTAATTCTCATCCACAGAGAGCTGATTCAGAAATGACTCCTATTTCCAGTTACCAATATAATGAGTCATTTCCTGCCTATTAAGATTTTCGTGTTAATTGGTATGTCAATTTCACTTTTTTTGTGATGTTATTCAGTGCTAATTACATCTGATTCTCATCCAGAATAAAATATTAAAGATACAGATTTGTAGAATTTATAAATGTTAAATCTTTGGCCTCTTCTGTTTCTTTATCCTCAGTCATATATATTTTTTTCAATAACCTTCCTTGTGTTCAATTTTACATCAAAATCATTAAGTGCTAAAGTTCATGTTGATTTAATTTGATGGGTGTTATATCAATGGGTGTTCATAACAATTCCTTATCTTTTCATCCTCTGCAGCATATTCTGGTTCACACTCTGCATTTATCATCATGTGAGTGAGTCTTCATTTAAAAATTTAGCATAAACATTGCAGTGCAAAATGAACAAATTATCTACCAAATTATATTTTTTGTATATTTGGAACTTCAGAGAAGCCACTTCCATCCAATTCTTCATGTGGCTTTCTAAAAACTTTCTATGAGATATCATTTCATTTGTCTTAACCTACATTATTTTTTCCATGAACAGCAACAATCATAATATGTATATTGACCTGTGGTCTTTAAGTAATGATTTTACCTTTAGAGTATAATCACTTGAGTTCATATTTATAGACAGTCTACAAATTATATGATTCTTAGTACTGACAGTTTCTAGCATTCTGTCACCATCCCTGAAGAAGTAAAAGACACCATATAGAATTAAAACCTATTTTGTATTTTTTCCCCCGATAAGGTTTTCCATAACAAAATGTTTTATTACCTAGGGGTCAGATGAATAGTAGTGAACCTTTCTTCATGTAGCTGGACTGATTAACAGAAAGCTGACACATCCTATCACTTGAAATGCACTTGATGGTATTTTATTCATCAACTATGTATGTTAGAGTATGTATCCTACTGATTTAACCTTTGGAAACTCAGAATCATATTCATGTCACAGTAGAATATCTGAGTAAGTGTTTTGTGCAAGATTCCCAAAGGTAATAGAGAATTAGCCAATGTGAGGTTATATTATGTGAATCTCCTATTATCTGTACATAAAATCAATGTAGGGTATATAAAATATAATTTTACTCTTGTATCTCTTTTTTTGTTGTTTTTGGAAATATTTTAGGGTCATTTATGTTCACCATAATATGCTGTCTTGCTTTAAAAGAAATTGGTAAATAAATATTTGGTTGACCCAAGATTATACCATTTTACCCAACCTTTTCCTCCTTTTTTAGTCTTCATAACAGTTTCTTCTTGTAAAGTATGATAACTAATTCTCCAGGGCCCTACTCCTTTACCAATGGAGTAGCTACTTCTCTTTACACTTTCAGGCCCCTTTGAAATTTAACAGAAACCTCAGGGAGTCATTAAAGTGCTTATTTAATATTTTATACCCTATAAACTAGAAGTAGTCATAAAATATAAAAAATATGAAGTGAAAAGTGAAGGGATGTAGTTTTCATGGTCAAACATAACAATTTTTAAATTAACCACTGAGGAACTTGTGAAATGCAATCTCCTAGATGGAAATTGACACTTTCTCCTATAAAAATAATCTATGAAGATGCAATGTTTTCAAACTATCATTCTCTCTGCGTTTGCATTTGAAAAGCCTCTAAGATTGCCACTATTTAAATAAACTGCTATAGCTGAGTACCTACAGATTGTAACCTCTCCTCCTTGTAATGGTGAAGCTTTTATACAAAGAGCTGAACAATTTAGAGCAAAACAATTGAAATGCCATTATTCTGGGGGAACCAAGTGTGCAGAGCCAGTGGACACTGCTTATTCTTTTGCTGAAATAAAATTGATAGAGAAAGTTGATCATGTGTAAGTAGATTATAATTTTATTGTCATTCAGTAAAAATTGAATTGCTGATGGGTATCAGAGCTAATCCTGCATTATTAATGCACACAGTTTAATGCTGTGAGTTCTCAGTTCAATAATCTTCAAATCCACTAAATTTCAAACAAAGAAGTTAAAAATTTGCTGCTGGTTATCTAAAAGATTGAATAACAGTGCCGGCTCAAAAATAGCCTCCTTGTTCATGTAAATAAAGGGTTAAATAAAAGGAGCTAATTAAAGGGCCCAGAGATTACAGGATTAAATAAAATAAAAGGCAGAGCCAGTGGAACTGTTTATTGCTGGTTTGGGCAATAGGAATCAAAATGCTAAGCCAGGATTGAAGATTATTTTCTATTATGGAGCAAGATATCTCTACCTTGGTGGCTGTTCTGAGCTCAGGTAATAGCAATGCTTAGTTTGTTTTCCTCTAGACCAAACTACAAGCCTGATACTAGAAGACACAGTAAATGCTTAATGCAAACCACTTTTATGTTAACTTGACAAATTACCTCTCTCTCTACCTTCCCTAAACAACATAAACACAATCCTAAATACATAAAAAGCAATTAATAAATTAATATATACTTATCAGATTTTAATAGAACAAGAGAGTATTTAAGGTCAGTTTCACTTTAGCTGAATAATGTCAGCAGCTCCTTGTTAAGGTATTATCATAAAACCCTGTGTCACATCTCCCCATTTATGAGTGGTATTTCTGGGATTAAAAGAGGAACATGATTAATTATAAAAATAAATACATCAAGAAAGCTAGCTCCATAACATATTTTTAATACATATTATGAACTCCTAAGTAATATCCAAATGAAACTTTTACAATTTAAGCCATATAAATGCTAGGTTGTCTAGGATAGTTAACAACCTGGGTTGTAATAGAGTACTTAACCAAACAAATATGGATTGATTACATTTACAGCTGAAACCTTTGTACCTGTCTCCCTCATTAGAATATATTAGAAAGTATTACATCAATAGAGATTCCATACTATTTGAGTTTCCTTCCAGCTCTGAGGTTTTTTGATATGATCTTAACATTTACATAATACATTCAAGTTTCATATTAAAAATTAGGCATTCACATTTAAATCGATATACTTATCCATCAAGCAACAAATACCACATGCCAGACAATATGATAATGTAAGGGTAGGGGTCTAACCCTGTCCCCTTTAATTACAGAAGGCACAGACATCTCTAGTGAATCAATTATTCAAAAGTAAACTAGGTATGAAAAGTTCTTAATCAATGTGAAAGATTTCTAGGAACTGTGAATGACTGAATAAAGTTGTAACACACTACCAAAGAAATAACTTGTGATTGGTTCAGAATATTAAACTGTATCTGAAAAACAAAAGAAAAGAAAACTGTTACTTCTTTTGAAATCGGTGGGTATAGGAGAAGAATATATATCTGGAAGTTGGGAATTCCAGGCTTCTAAAAGTGGTTCTTCAGAATGAGTGTGTCTCATTCTCTCTCTCCTTTTCTATTGAATATGTTACCAGAGACTCTTGACTAGTCAGAGATAGTGCATACAACTGATAAAAGAGAGAATCATGAGAGGTACACAGAATGTCCCCTAAGAAAAGGTGAACTCTGCAGAGGCAGAATTCAATGAGTTATGATTTTGTAAATTAAATGTTGACTTTTAAGTTTAACGTTTCCTTGCTCATTTTTCTCATAAAATTTTTTTGAGTACTCATAGAATAGTCCTCTCATCTTGTGAATTGTCAATTTTTATCTTGTTTTTTTTTTTTTTTTTAATGGATGCTACCCATAGGGATATAGATGAGGAGTGGATTTGAACTCCCAAATGAGGAAACTCCCTCTTCAATGTAAAGTTGGAACTCTCTGTACAACTTTCTATCTTGGAAAGTTGCCTAAAGCACTGACAGGTTAAATATATCTCTTGAAAGCTTTCTCCCATTGCTTTGATAGTAATAAACCAATCTCCCTCTTTCCTTTTGATATTTTTTTCTCTAATTTAGCTCACTAATCCCAATTACAGTTTGTGGTAAGAGTGATGTGAGTCATATATAAATTATTTTTCTTACAAATTGTTTTCTTGAATGCCCAGCAATAGAGGAAATGTGCCAAATTCCAAATGGATAACACTGAGTTTAGAGTTAGGAAAATATAGATGTGTGTGTGTGTGTGTGTGTGTGTGTGTGTGTGTGTGTGTGTATTTTTTTTTCCCCTGATGCTATAGGTAGGATCCTTGATGTACTTTAAAGAAAGTCTTTGTTTTTTTTGAAAACCTATAGTTTTTGTCTGGATTTACACTGATGTAGGGAAATCACAACAATTCTGATATTCTCAACAATATTGGATTCTTTCAGTTTTTAATTAACAACACTCTATGTATGTGATTCAGGGACTTAAAATAGAGCTAAATCTTAACTTTCTTGTTTTGTGTGCCTCTTTGTCAGAGGGATGTTGAGTCATTTCAGTGGTGTTTTGCCCTTTGTGAGCTGATTGGCATTTTCTTGGCAAGGATACTGGAGTGATGTGCTATTTCTTTCTCCACCTTATTTTATAGATGAGGAGCTGAGACAAATGGTTAAGTGACTTGTCCAGGGTCACACAGTTGTTAAGTGTCTTAGGCCAGATTTGAATTTGAATACTCCTGACTCGAAGGCCAGTGCTCTATTTATTATACCACTTAAGTGCCCTCCTCATTGTGGTGAAGGTATACACACACACATACATACACTTATATGTATGTGTATGCATATATATGCTGTTTATAATTATGTATATAACTGTTGGTATTAAATTTGATCCTATATGTGAAAAATCTTTGAAGAAGTAAAAGTACAAGAAAACAGAAGGAAACTATCATTATAAAACATGGTAGAAAGTTCAGAAATGAACCTTAAAGAGAAAGTTATTGTTTCTACTAGAGAGCAATAATTTATTGCAATCTATACATCCTTGAAAGTGCTACCTCTTTCTTCCTGAAGGATAGTGGGATTTCACATTTTTATCCTCTGTATTACTATGAGTGCTACCAGAGTTGGTTTCCAGAAAGCATTTGAAGGAAACACCCATTAATCTTCAGCCTTTCCCAGTTGTCATTTCAGTAATCATTTCTTTCTTCTTTTTTCTCTCCTTTCTGAGGGGTCCCCGCTTATCTTGCTGTGTCCCATCTGTCTCTTCAGAACATGTACTAGCTCACTTCTGCCTAGGTGCGGAGGCTTACCTCTGGAGTATTTGAGCAAATATATAACTTAAAATGCATAACCCCACTAGAATAAGAAAGGATAGCAAATGAGAGATAGAAAGTTAGCAGAAAAGAAGGCTTTGAAAATGATGTAACTTGCTTCTCAAAGAGTTTATAATCCTATTTATGAGGCAAAACTTACTCTCTATGGGAAGAAAGGTGTTTTCATGTATTATGTTTAAGATTGAGGTAGGACTTCCTTAGCAAAAACCCTGTAAGTTAGGTAATAAAAATATTGTGATCCCCATTTCATGGATGTTGTGAAGTTGAGGATTCCATGAGCTCGTGGGTCTCTACCACTTCTAAATCTATGATTCTATGATCTCCATTTAGAAAATAAGCAGATTGAAAAAAAAAATTACATGACTTTGTACAGAAAATAGCTGTAAAGCAGGAGATAGCTTTAAAATCTTAGATTTTCCTGCCTCTGACTGCATCAATCTTCCCAATTTACTATGGAAATATAATATTATAACATAATATAATATGTGATATATAATATGATGTGATATAACACAACACAATATAACATAACATAATATAATAATAAATTAGTAGACACACACTATGTATATCAGAGTAGCTAAGTGGATAGTTCAAATATAGCTTCAAATTTTTACTAACTATGTAACCCTGGACAATTCACTTTACCCTGTTTGCCTCAGTTTCCTCATCTGTAAAATGAGCTGGAGAAGGAAATGGCAAAGTACTGTAATATCTTTGCCAAGAAAACCCTAAAAGGAATCACAAAGAATCAGACAAGACTGAACAACAACAAAAAAAACAACGTATATCAACCAATTGGTGTGATGAAAATTCTTTGTGAGTTTAAGAGCCTTGTTTGAATAAGTTATCAAATAAATACAAATGAAGTCTGTGATCTCACCAATTTATTTAAACTTTCAAAGATTTTTCTAAATAAATTCATGACAAGTTATTAATAATTGCTTACTACTTGATCTGTATCACATGCAGAATTTTAAAAAGGATTGGGATATAGCCAAAAGAATAAATCTCTAATGTGGGATTCTCAGGACGGAGGAGCAGGGCAATGGAGATAAGTTGGGCATCGTGTTGCTTCTCTGGAATATCATAAACCCTGCAGTGTGTCTATGCACATGGCTGTCTTTCAATGCTTCTGAGCGGTATCATTGGCTTTTGGCATTTCCTATGAAATATGGTTACACTCCGTAAAATATGTAAGCTGACAGAAAGCAGAAACAGTAACTTCTCTTACCTCTGAGGCTTTAAGAACACTTGTCATTGAAGTGTGGTTGCCTGACATAATAATAACAGTAATGTGATATGAGTGCTTTTCATTTTATGACAGTCTGTATACTTATCAATTGCAAATGTACTGTATATGCAGTCAGCAATCTCTCTAGAGATGTAGCAGAAATGTGTTTGACCCAGATAACAGGACTAATAACAGTAGTGATATAGATAGAAAAGTTACTGTACATCTAAAATGTATGGTCAGTAATCACAGGGGCAAATGGAAGCCATGTGTGGTCTAATCTGGCCTGGAAACTCAGATAGTTGTTATGGAAACGGAAGCTTTATGGATCGAAAAGGTACATATATGCACCATCCAAACCAGTGATAAGACATTCAGGCTTAGTTGCACTACTCAGGAAAGATAGCAAATTCCATAGCATCTACATGTACTCTATCTTGCAAAATTTACAAATATCTTTCATTCCTCTTGTGCTGTATCCAACTTTTCTGGGTAGCTGCCTTCCAGGATGGGCTATCGCTCTCACAGAATAATAGATCAAAGAATTGAAAAGGACCTTAAAAGCAATTTGTTGCAAATGCTAGTATTCTCTGTCTCATTAACTACTTTGTATTTTTAAAAATTCTCTTTAAAAGTATTCATTCTGTATAAACTTATATTCTTTTATATTATATATAGTGATACAAATTCATACAAATATTTACACATATACATGCAATATATATATATGTATATATATAAATTTATATTTATCTTCATTATAATTAAGGTCTTTGAGAAGGACTGTTTCATACATTGTACTTGTATCCCTACTATCTAGCACAGTGCCTGGAACATATAGTTATTTAACAAGTATTTCTTGATCGATTTATTTGAATATCCTTTAGGATCAGCTTGGTGGTACAGTGAACAGAACACCTGACCTGGTAGCAAGAAAACATCAGTTCAAATCTTGCCATAGATGGTCACTAGCTGTGTGACCTTGGACAAGTCACTCAATCTCTGTTTGCCTCAGTTTCCTCAGCTGTAAATTGGGGATGGTAATAATTATAAATAGTACGTACTTCCCAGGGTTGTTGTGAAAATAAAAAGAGATAATCAATGAAAAGAGTTTATTATAGGGTCTGGTAAATACTATAGCAAATATTATATCAGTATTAATTGCTATTGTTAGAGCCATGCCACACTGACTCTAAAATTCTTGCTAACCATACTAGAAAAATATTTATTTAGTTCATTACCTTCAATGAAAAGAATCCTGGTACTCTACATTTAGTTGGAAAGAGGAAATCAGCATTTATTAAGCAGCATTATTATTCCTATAGTGCGCTAAGTACTGTTTTTATAGCTCTGTGAGGTAGATGCTATTATTTTAGATGATATGTAATGTTAGCTATTATTATCATTGTTAGCATTATTATCATTATTATGTCTACATTAAACCAACAATTTCATTCTTAAATAGAAGAAATAGGTGAAAAGGAATAATTGAAGGGAATTCTATTCTTGAATGAAGACATGATAGTCAAATGTTATTTTCTTTGTAATTGATAAATATTTAGCCTTTTTCATTTTGCAGTAGTTGAAACCCATATATTCCTAATGGGGAGGCAAGATCTCTATATGCTATTGCCATGCTGCTATCTCTCAATCTTCTATGACTGCATGTAATAGAATAAATGAGGATCTGAAGAATTGTAATATAAAATATCAGGAAAGCTATAACATGACAAAAGACATAGACAAGATTTAAATAGTATTATAAGATGTGGACATTTAGTGATCTGTAGAGATAGAGAAAATGGTGATGATAATATTGATCTATCAATGTGTATATTTATCTTTCATTAACATTACGTGACCTAAGCTTACAAAAGAAGAAGTGAAATAGATTTTAAATTGAAATAAAATTAAAGTATGGTTCCCATTAAAAAATTGAGGGCACGAGGGGCAAAATTATTACTCTATCTGAAAGACTTATTCCACAAATGGCTAGGATAATCTTATAAAACATTGGACCAATTGTTACAGTGATATAAACAAATGTATGGCATAACTGACTTTAGTATCCAGCATATCATATTTAGGTAAAAGAAGAGTAAAACTATTATATTTCACAAGTGTTTGTTTTTCTCTTTGCAATTGCATCCAGTTAAAATATTATTGTTCTATAAGAAACGACCACCAGAATGATTTCAGAGAGGCCTGGAGAGACTTATGTGGACTGATGCTGAGTGAAATGAGTAGAACATATATTTTAACATTTAACATGTATTGGACTACCTGCCATCTAGGGGAGAGAGGTAAGGAAAAGGAGGGAAAAACTGGAACAAATGGCTTTGCAAGGATTGATGTTGAAAAATTACCCACACAAATATTTTGTAAATAAAAAGCTTTAATATAAAAAGAAAAATAAAGAAAAAAAACAGAAAGGTGAAAGCTTAGCTGGGTCTCATAATGAATTTTCTGCAGGATCATTTTCCTTTTCTTTCCCTTGTTATTATTGTTACTTTTTGTTGTTGTTGTGTTGTTGTTAGCTCTAATTTTTGTAATGCTTTGTAAATGAGCTTGCACATTAAACAAAACTCATTTTTGACTGTTATTCTCATAATCCTAGTGAGATCAAATGGTTATGACTAAAGTATTTTTTGGACTCTTTCAGCTTTTGTATAAAACCTTTGTTTTATATCTAATCTATTTCTTTGAGAAATTTAAATAGCCTGTGTCAATGTACTTACTCTTATTGATTCTCCATTTATAAACAGAGGACACATGATGAAATCATGTCATTGATTTCCTGTATATTAAGGTATAATACTTTCTTTTTTTTCTTATACTGCTTTTCCTTTCTTTCTTCCTTCCTTCCTTCCTTTCTTCCTTCCTTCCTTCCTTCCTTCCTTCCTCCTTCCCTCCCTCCCTTCCTCCCTCCATCCCTTCCTCCCTTTCTCCCTCCCTCCTTTCCTTCCTTTCTTCCTTCCTTCCTTCTTTCCTTCCTTCCTTGCTTCCTTCCCTCTTTTCTCCCTTTTTCCTTCCTTTTCTCTCCTCTCCACTCTTTTCCACTCATTCCTTCTTTCATTATTTCTCCCATTCTTAAGTGCACACTATTCCTAGGATCATCCAAGTTTCTTTTTAAATGTAGTCATGGTTTTCATGCATAATCCTTCTGAATAATATATAAATCTTTAGGTTAACATAATCTGAAGGGAAAGTTTTCCCAACATTTTTTGCTATGTTCTTTTCACTCCTTCTTCACGCTGAAGTCAATGAACATCAGAGATATAATGATATGGTTTGCAGGATATTATCAGATATTAAGAATTTATCTCCTGCATCCTCTGCAACAGATGTTGATACATAAACTGTAGTTATCCTCCTGGTGGTTTTATTTGTTTATTTATACTTATCATAGACAGTACAAAATAAAGTACTGTATGAAATAATACATTTATTTTGTTGTTGTTGACTTGGACCCTCATACTCTGCCAGATATTTTTGCTCAAACAGTGGGAAGATAGAGAGACAGAGACAGAGATACAGACAGATAGCGACAGAGACAGAGAAACAGAGATAGAGAGACAGAGAAAGTGAGACAGCAAGACAGCCAGAAAGAGACAGACAGAAATAGAGATGGGAGGAGAGTGAGTGTATCATCAGAAAAATGTGTAATTTTTACTAACTGTCTATTACTCATTAAATAAGGGATAATTGCATATGGATATTCTGAGTTCTACGCTCACATCCATAAAAGGTTAAGGAACCTAGGGAAGGGCAAATATCCAATGTCTAGCACATTGCTTTGGTGGATTCTCTAGGGAGGATTTAGAGGAAGACTTTTTCCTTTAGGTATCCAAATCATTCCTATACAATGTAAGCTCTATGGGAAAAGGCAATGTTAATTTTTTTTCTTTGTATCTCCATCAATCAGGGTAGTTTTAGGTATTAATTATTTTTTTTCCTGAGGCAATTGGGGTTAAATGACTTGCTCAGGGTCACACAGCTAGGAAATGGTAAGTGTCTAAGGGCAGATTTGAACTCAGATCCTCCTGACTTCAGGGCTGGTGCTCTATCTACCCAGATGCCCCAGGTATTAATTATTTATTGAACATATAAAATAACAGAGGGGAAATATATCTTTTTTTAAGGCCTTGAGATAAAGTCTCTCTTAGATGTTATTGAGCTTAATTTATATTTCCTATTAAATTCTGGACTCATTGTTCAGCTAAAGTACAACTATAAGTTACATGTATTCATATGTGTAAACATGTGTGAAGAATAAGCATATGCATGTATATATGTGCCTATTGTATGCCTCTTTATACCATGCATTCCTGTTTATATGTGTACTTATATGTATATCAACAAACATTATTATTTATTATATACAATTATATACAATAATTATTGACATTATACCAGTAATCACAAATAATTTTTATTCTATTTAGACTTTATAGAATGCAACTTTCATAACATTAAAAAACACTTCCATTGAAAACATATTTACCTTAATTCCTCATTGAATGAAATTATTTCCATGAACATATATTTCATGATTTATCATCTTTATGGAAGACTTAGGTATACCTTACAGGAAAAGCCCATTAGAACACTATATTTTATTCTTCCAATTCTGCGCATTTTATTTTTATGATCTAATAACATTACACAGAAAAATTCTATATTTGTGACTTTTCTCAGACAAGTGTGATTGAAAATATCTGACCTAGAAAACTTACCATTAAGCCTGCATGTTGCTTCTTAGTGTTTTTATAGGAAGGATATCATTAATGTACTATGTTAAAAATCTTATAATGATTTTATAGGAAAGACAATTCTTCTTATTTGGTTTCTCATTCTTTTGTAATTTTTACCCATCTTAGAAAGTGACCCACCATCATCTTATATTGATCAGATTCACTCAATCTCCTTAATTTTATCTCTCTAAGTGTCATTGTCTATTGCATTGTCTGCTTCGTGTAAGTACTCCATATGTATTATTAAATCACTGATTATATTGATTTATTAACAACAGTGATAATAATTCTGTAATTTTAGTTATCCTATTTATTGTCTATGATTTCTTCTTGTTTTCTTATTACATATTTGTAAACTGGTTTTCTAATTTTAAAATTCATGTTAAGCATTCTCCTTTTAAAATTTTGTAAGTTCTGAGGAATATAATTATTTCTATCCTGTGAGAAAACTGTTTTTTTTTTTTTTTTTTTTTTTAACTGTCTCAGGGAAGCTAGGTAGTGGAGTAGAAAGAGCATCAGGTCAGGAGGACCTGAGTTCAAATCTAATCTCAGACACTTAACACTTCCTAGCTTTGTGACACAAGTCACTTAACTCCAATTGCCTCAGCAAAATAATAATAATAATAATAATAATAATAATAAAAACTGTCTCATCCTTATTCCATAGTACATAGTTATTATTTCTATGTTTTCAAGTATAAGTTTCTAGTAAGATTTATATCTTTTATTTGTATTAATAAATTTCTTTTGCATTATGGTTTGTCAAGAGTATTCTTTCATTTGCCTAATTTTCTCTAATAATGTTCCCTAGTACATGGTCTACTTTTGTAGAGCTACCATGTTGTTTGGAGAGATATGTATATTTTTTCAGTCTTCTGATTTATTGTATGCTATAATTTGTTCTGCACAAAATTCTCAAATAAGTTCTTCTGTTCCATATTTCACTGCTGGTTTTTCTTTATGCTAGATTTGTCCAACAGAATGATGTTAAAAATCAAAGTGAATACTAAATTAAAAAAAAAAAAACCTACAGGAATAATATTAGAAAAACAACATCATAATGTCCTAAAATGCAATGCAACATATGTAAAAACGTATCTTCAGTGTCATTTATAACTCAGAATCTGCAGTGAGTGTCACTTAAGTTGTGACATTTTAACTGTTAAAAATATATGATAATTGAGAATCCAATGCTCTGAACCTTTAAATTATCATGATTGTCAACTATGCATGTGGCAAAATTAATTATATCATTAACATATACTAATAAAAATTGCCATATCATTATTATTATTTAATTCTAAATGACTTCACTGTCTTACTCAGTTAACTTTCATACCTTCAGGAACAACATTATAAGATTTGTTGTTTACTTTGCTGGATGTGGAATGCCCAGTTATTTGTCTCTTAGTAGGATAGTGATATTCAAGTTAAATGATGTTTCAGATTTCCATATTTCGTAAAGATTGGACTGAGTTATCAAAATATATTGACTCTATATATCATTGTCATTCACTATCTCATCTCAAAGTTTTAGCCAACATTTTGCTCCTCATGTGACAAAGTAAGTACAGAACTCTAAGCCATGTTTCTCCTCTAACTAGCTAAACTTCAATCTAAATCTACCAGTACCTGGATTTCTGAAAAATGGTGGGTGGTATTAACAAGTTTTTGGCAGCATATCATAAAACTGAAAAAAAAAAAATTAACCTCTCCATTAAGACCCATTAAGTAGATAGACAGACAGATAGATAGACAAACAGATGTAGAAATTTGAAACTACAGAACAAAAACAACCTACCCAAACAGAAAATTAAAAAGATTTCCTATTCTATGAAGTTCAACATTTAAAAGGCTGATAAAATGGTTAAAAATATTTGTGCATAATTACTATGATACACAGATGCTCTAAGACTCATAGAAAACGAAATCCAAACATTTACTTTTGGAATTTTAAAAGAGAAAGAGGTGAACAGACTAGATTCAATTGGGCATGCTTTAGAGAATGAAATCATGTATGGGTAATTACGTCAGCCCTGGTCCACATTTGTTGAGCACATATCATGCTTACCTGTATGACGAGCACTTATGCACATGGTGACTTTCAAAAAACACACCATTTGTGCTAAGCAAACACGTCTCTTCACTAATACTCTTTACTGAAAAGGAAGATTCCACTAGCAGCTTTTTCTACACTATAACACAGCCAAACAAATTCTTTCTGAATGAAGTTTAAATTGTACTATATAGGTTAAAATATCCAAATGGAAATAGCTTTAATGAAGAAAAATTACTCTCCCTGAGGGTATGAGAAGTGTTATTTGACAGTGGACACTAATCTATTCTGTGTTCTCCAAGTCTGTGAACTCTTCTCTTTTGACCAAATTCAGCCCACACACCTCATACTCAGGTTGACAATAGAGGGTGGTAACTATTTTTGCCCAATAACTAGATTTCCCACCTATGGCTCTAGGACCCACCATGGAAAATTTCCTCCGCCTTCTTTGTTACTAGTTTCCTCCCAGAACACAATCTCTTTGGAGGCTAAGAGGAATAAAAATATAAAGATAAGAAATGTGTTGTGGGTGACATGAAATGTGAGTAACTTGATGATAATAATGGCAATAATAACAATGAAAGACATTTATGTGACAGTTTGATGTCTAGAGATATTTTGTGTATATTGCTTCACTTAATCCTGAGTCTTGTTAGGGAGGTGCTATTATTATCCCATTTTATAAATGAGGAAACCGAGTGATCTGCTCTTTGTTGATGTGTCTTGGTTCTGAAGCCCTCTTCAAACACTCGCTAACTCTTAACTCCTCTGAACACTATTTGAATTCCAGTCTTTCTGGCTCAAAGTTTAGCTTTCTGTACAATATGCCAAAGAAGTCATATAATAAAGTGGAACGACTGCTAGCCTTGGAAATGGAAAGTCTTGGTTTTGAAGTCCCCTTTAGAAATGTGAGTTTCAGCAAATTTAACTGTGGTACAACATGGAATCACAAGACTTAGTTCAAATTCTACTTTTAATATTTACTACCTGTATGACCTACCTGAACAACCCAACTACTTCAGTTTTCTCATATGCAAAATAAATGGATTAGATCAGATGGCCTCTGAGTTCTTTCTCAGGGAGATAAAATCTAGAATCTTTTGACACTCCCTAAAACAAATCATAATTTTATTATATAAGGATAAGATAATCTGATTCACAACATAGATCAGAGAAATACTTGATAAAATGTAAGCAAAACATTTTGCGCACTTTAAGTCATTATATAAATATGAATTGATATTGCCAGGCTAGTCTGACTCCCTAACAATATTTGCACACCTTTATTTTCTCTTGCCTAAAGCTATTGAGATGTTAAAAATATATATTTCCCACCATCATTCTTATATAACCCCACTTCTCACAAAATAGTTGGCTCCAATGAATTACAAAACACTGATCCAGGTTGCCCTAGAATGGGAGATCTTTTGGTGACTATCTTGTAAATTCAGAATCCACTCCAGGAATACTTTCTGAATGAACTTGCACTAACTAACACTGCTATTAAGTATAAATGTTATCCAGGGGCTCTCAGTGGCAAAACCTGCAGCTTTGGCAAACAAGCAAGCATAATATATGGGAAGATTTTTCTATTCTTAATCCCCCTTGTTCTTTTGATTCTTTAGCATCTGCAGAAACAGCTCATTACTTAGACCTTTACATGCAATTCTTCCCTCACTTCCTTTATTACTAATTCTAAACTGATGAAGGGTGAATATAACATTGCTAATGTCAAAAATAACTAAACCTATCACTTAGAACTATAAAGCATCTGAATAAAGGGAATAATAATGAGTTTTTCTGACTAAGAAAAATGCATTTAGGCATATACAATTGAGTTTTTTTTTTAATATACTTATGTCAGGTAAATGTTTAGGTAGTTCAAATATGTGTGTGCATTTAAAATATATTAAAAAGACCAAAGTCCAAATATGGTATTAGACATTTACTATGTAGTCTTAACCAAGTTCTTTAACATTTACTTCAATTTCCTTATCTCTAAAATAAGGATAATAACACAATTCCTAAGATTGTTGTGAGAATCAAAAGAGGTAATATTTATAAAGTGCCCGACACATAGTAAGGCTATATAAATGCTAACTATTATTAAAACTAGTGTTGTATTGTGGCATTTTGTCACCAGCATGTCTTAGGAGACCTATTCACAGTGGCTACAAGCACATGCTTCTTGCTTCTATCAATCTGAGTGTCTCCTATTTTCTATTTCTCTGATTCAGAGCCCAGTATTTAGTAAACCTGAAAACGCTGTTACCAATAGAAAAATACGTCTAGCTGGCAATGTACAGAATGATGGACATCCATAAAAAGATAAATATTGAGAAGATTCCGTCGCTAGTGGAACAGCTGTAGATGCTGATTTAGCCTCTATGACACTGACAATGATAAGTGATAAATAATATCTGCTGAAGAGCCTCTTCAATGGAATCCTTCAAATAACTTTAGCACTAGTGGAGAACCCTGAATTGGCTGGCTAAGGATGTCGTGTCATGAATCATATACTACAAGGATAGTAATGAAAAAAAAAGTTGTCTATGATTTCTTTGCCTTGGTTTTCATTTCCATGCTAATTTAAAAGCCACAATTGGGATTTGGGACAAGCAAAACATCAAGAAACATCAGTAATGGGAATCTATACTTAGCAGAATAGAAATTTTTATATTTTATTTAAACATTATTTTATTTTTATTTTTTAATTTTTAAATTTATTTTACAATTATTTAAACATGTATTTTATTTTTAAATTTTAAATTTAAAAATTTTATTTTCAAATGTTATTTCATTTAAAAATTAAACATAATAATAACTGATATCTATAAAGGGCTTAAAGTTCTTATGGCAGAGAATCTCAATTAGATCTGACAACATACCTGTGAAAAAGTTTTGACAGGTATTTTTAACCCCACTTTACAGATGAGTAAACAGACTCAGAGATTAAGTGATTTACCTATAATCATACAGCTGGTCAGAGCCAAGATCTGAACTCATAATCTTCTTGACTCCAGGTCCCTATCCATTCTACTCCTCTGCTTATCATGATCCAGGAAAATAAGTGTTCAGTGAGGAATTTAAAGAAATTAGGAAAGAAATGTTTCCGAAAACCAAGATTCCAACTAACAAAAATCAGAGAATCACTAAAATCTAATCAAATAAATAATGTTTCACTTCCTTTGAGGATAGTAGTGGTGGTGAAGGATATCTCAAAGAAATCTGTTTTTGTTTAGACCATTTGATGAGTTTGTTTCTAGTAGATAAGGATATTCTAACTTAAAGAATGTTGGGGATTAGGGAAGAAAGGAAACATCTATGAAAATGGGATATATAAATGAAGCTAATCAAATGGATTATTTTAATCTAATCAATCAAAATTTTTGTCCTCTATATTATTTGTAGATATAAAGGTGCGATTAGCAGTGGAATGCTAAATATGTCTAAGAAAGAACACAAACAGTTAAAGCTAGTGGTGTGGAAAAAAAAGAATGATTTTACAATTTCCCTATCCAGAATATGGTTTGACTCATAAAATTCCATTTCTCCCGACTTTCATTCAGTCCTGCATATTATGCCTGAGAGCATTTCTCAATTGGGTGAAGGTATGTTAAAACACTTTATAAACTATAATGCAGTACACATATCTAAAGCAGTATAACTGATGATAATGATAAGATTCTTATCATAAAAAAAGGGAAGAGGAATTTTTCAAATTAAAGTTCAGCCTCAATCGTGAACACACCTTTTTCTTAATACTGTCATCATTGTAAGCATTAATTGCTCTCTTTATCCATTATCTCTTCTCTAGTTCAGACTCTTCCACCATCCTCCCCTTGCCATATTCATGCCTGGTCTAATGTTTCACATTTATTACATTCCTAAATAGATTCTGAATCTCTCTCTCTGTCTCTGTCTCTGTCTCTCTCTGAATTTCTCTCTCTGTCTCTGTCTCTGTCTCTCTCTGAATTTTTCTCTCTGTCTCTCTCTCTGTCTCTCTTTGTCTCTCTCTGTCTCTGTCTCTCTCTTTCTGTCTCTGTCTCTCTCTCTGTCTGTCTCTCTATATTTCTCTCTGTCTCTATCTCTCCTCTCTCTCTCTCTCTCTCTCTCTCTCTCTCTCTCTTTCTCTGTGTGTTTATCTATTTATCTATCATCTACCTGTCTATCTATTTTTCTCATGATATTTGAGAATCCTTTGCAAAAGGATTTGTCTTTTTCAAAGAGAATGAGCCTAAGAGAAACAATCATGAAAGGGTCACAGAAAATTTTAGGGAGGTGGATATTATATATTATAGTTCAACCTTTTTTTGTACAGATAAAGAAACTGAGAACTTGTTCAGAGTTAACATGTATATAGTAAATGGTTTAAGATAGGATTGAAGCACAAGTTCTCTGCTTTTTCTTTCTGCTTCCCTGACCAGATGCAGTCAGCTGACATCTAGTTAGATGTCCTGGTTTAAAAATGTTCCCAAATAAGGATAGACTACATTTGGGTAGTTTTAAAATATTCATACATTCAATCAATGTGCTGCCTTAACCCTCAAAATATTTTGATCATTTTTTTAAGCATCAGTACACTCCTAGTTTTGCTACAGATGTATGCCTATAATTCATGGAATGCTACAATTTTTGAAAAATTGAATTTGTAGGTTGCCCAGAGGGAGGAGAAGAACATAGAAGAACAAAGCAGTCATACAGAGTTATAAGAATTACACAGTTTGTGTTATACACAAGTATAAGAATTATACAGAATTTGTATAAATGACAACATAATAGAAAAGTATAATTTGATAATCACATAAGAAGGCACATAATGAGAGTAAATAATAGGCAATGGACAGCCTGACCTGTTGGCATCCCCCCAAATAGGTGGACTTTATTTGCAAAAGTTGGGGGAAGTCATGCATAATAGTTGTGAAGGTTAGAGAAGGGTGGTTTGCAGTATTTATCACTGGACAGACTGTCCAAATCAGTGAGATCACAAATCAGGGGTGAATTATAATATTTGACTTAATCATATGAGACTACATATGAATTAGAATAAAGTATTAAATGTTAGTTATAAATACAAATTCCATTTCTTCAAATTGGAAATATCCTGTTTCATATTTTGCAGTCTTACAAATAAACACCAGTTTGCTAAACTCATTTAGAGAAATGAGAAGGGAAGAATATTTTCACAAATAGAATGCAACCCCCTAAAAACACACCTTACATTTACCTATTATAGATAATTTACCTATTATAGATAAAGGTGTGTGTTTTAGAATAAATCTGTATAACTATGGTGACTGGCATTTTAATTTTATTTTTGGCTACTTCAACAATTCAAAGTAATCAAAATAAATAGTATAGTTTTAAAATAAATATATGACCCGTCCAGCAGGTCATCAAAGTGTGGGTCCTGAGGCGGACATTTGCCTGTAAGGCTATTGCCTGAAAAGGAATGGGGTTAGAAATGAGGAGGGAGACGAGCTGAGGTGGAGCAAAGTCTCTCTTTATTGAATGAAGAGGGTCTAGTTTTATATGATTTCTGGGTGGGGGGTTGCAATGTAAAGAATGTCAGACCATAGGTGTGGCTGACATCCTGGGGCATACTCGTTATCTAATTCCTGGGCGGGTAGGGCCAATTTCCTGGGACACACATAATCTTGTCTCAGGAATTTAATCACATTAGCTCTTTGTTTCCAAGGACATGGTCTCTGGCAAATATACAATATTTCTACATAGAAATGTTATGAAAAAATAGTACCTCAAACAGATCTGGAGAAAAGCTAAGTCTTTCTTTATTCTCCTTGCTCTCAAGTCAGATTAGACAGAATTCATTAGGAAGGGAGGAAATGGAAGAGAACAAGCATTTATTAAGTGCCTGCAACATTCCAGGAACTATGTTAAGCAGTTTACCATTATTATCTTATTTGATTTCACAACAATTAACATTTATGTGGGAGGTAGTTACTATTATCTTCATTATAGAGTTTAGGAAACAGGTAGTGAGGAAGGTTCACGTGGCTAATAAGTGACTGAGGCCATATTTGAACACAGATCTATCCTGTCTTAAGCCTTCTCACTCTATCCACTGCACCTACTTACTTGCTAGGTATACACTATAGGTACTTCCTTGCTCTCAGAGAGCATGCATACATATAGAAGTAGATAGTGCCATGGACCATACAAAGAAGTAAAGGATGTGTTCATCCCTTTAGGGAATTTTCAATGTAATCAAAGTTGTCATAACAATATAATAAGGGGAAATATATATATGACACAAGGGAGAGTCTACCCATATTGCAGGGGTCAATGAGACAGACTGCAGCTCATGTTTCTCAAAGGTAAGGAGATCCTTAGTGATGGAAGATCATCAGTGCCAAACTGATCACTTGTTCAGCTAACAAGTCATTGTACATTTTCCGATAGAATGGTGAATTTGTGATAAACATGTTATTTGTGAGGAATGTTTTGTGACAGGAAATAGAAGTTGAGAAAGGGAGAAACTGGATGGAAAGCTTGCAAACTTAATCTAATTATGAATTAGAAGATTCTGGTCAGGAGGCAGTAAGTAATAGAAAAAGGGAAGAAATTAATCTAAAGGTTGTTTTGAAAGAAGAATTCAGGAATTGGTGACATTGGATATGTAGGTTAAAAGTTAAAGTTAAAATTAATAATAGGCTTCAAGCAGCCACTTTCTCTGCAAACCAAGTTCTTTCTTATGCATTTGGTTTTCAGTCAATCAATAAGCATTCATTAAACACTTACTGTGTGCCAAACACTGTGCTTGTATTGAGATATAAAGTCATAACCTAACCAAACCGAAGAAAAGCACCTTATGATGTGATCCTTGTTCTCAAAGAGTACACATTTGTTTGCAGTACACAATATGTAATTAGATATCTGGGTCTGTGAAAGATAGACATTTCCCATTGACTAATAGGAAAGACTTATAATGAGTGTATTTAGAGATATTAAAGATATTGACATAAGTATTCAAAGGTTTTAGCATCCCAAGAATCAGAAAAAGCATCTACTGTTCATTGTCTTATAAGATTTTGAAACCTATTTGAAAGGCTAAGTGTTCATCTGGGTAAAAAATGATTTTCTTTCATAAATACTGAATACTAACACATCTATTTTATTTTTTCTCATTTTAATTATTTCACTGGGAATGTAATTTACAAAGCCTCAGTTTCAAAATGTAAATTCATATGACCCCAAGCTTGTCTTCTGCTCTGATCTAAACATTAATCTTTCTTAATGTTAATTCATTTATACCAAGGAATTTCTAATGAGTAATCATGACATAACAGATTTTATTAGCAAAGCAAATACTAAGTAGAAGCAGTTAAAATTACTAAAATAATATCATATGCTAGACTAAATTGTATTACAAAATTTCATCGTTGTAAGTACTATTGTAATGTTTTTACTAATTTATAGATTTACAAGTACATTTTATCTTAATTTAAATCAATATGGGAAAGTAGGACAAATGGAATTTTATTAATCTTAGGTTGCATTAATATTAATGATAAATCATTACACATAAAGTAATTTTCTTTCATCTTTGACTCTGACAAAGCAGATTTTTAAATAACAGAATCACTAAAAGTCTAATGAATGATAAATATTGGTCCCCAAACATTAGTTTCATTAGTAATTTTTAGAGTAATCTTGAACAAGTTATTTATGAATTTTTTTTTGTTTTTTTTTTTTCACTCAGTTATGTGCGCATTAAAAATTTTGTGATCTACCTATCCCAAGATTCACAAATAGAAATAATGTTTTTCCTCAAATGAAATATTTACTCTGCATACAATTAAGATTTAAATAAACATTGGCTATTATTTCAAACACCAATGATTTCATATATTTATATATTTCCCCACCAGTACAAATTTTAATCCCCTTGTGCTTTAGCAAATGGTTCTCATGAATTGATACAGTTATAATCATCATTTTCTCATCATTACCTGATGGCTAACTTTCTTAAAACAAGACATCAGCATCTTAGCTAGGCTTATTCACAAATGACCCTCAAATACACACACATACAAAATATGCACATATACCAGACAAACACACAGTTCATTTCCAGGTCCATATTTAAAGTCATTCAGACTTAAGATTATCAAGGAAATGTGATCTCTTAGTATAACCTTTAAGAACTAGGCATCTCAAACTGCAAGGAGGTATTGGATTTGTGTTCCACATAAGGAAATATTGATATAATTGTTAATAAAATACTGATTTTCCAGAAGACAGCTATTACTGTCTCGGTATGCTATGTACTCATGATATTAGTACTTTTTTTTTCCAGTTATGTAGAAAATTTATTTATATGATACTTCATTGACAATTTTGGAATAATTTATGCTATTTTCTTTTTTTTTATAGTAATATACTGTTTTTTTTTGTTTGTTTGTTTTATAATAACTTTTTATTGACAGAACCCATGCCAGGGTAATTTTTTTTACAACATTATCCCTTCTACTCGCTTCTGTTCCGATTTTTCCCCTCTCTCCTTCCACCTCCTCCCCTAGATGGCAAGCAATCCTATATATGTTAAATATGTTGCAGTATATCCTAGATACAATGATATTAGTATATTATAATAAGGATAAGAGGAATTGTCTCAAATAAGATAAAAGAAAAGATATAAGTAATGGGATAGTGATGAGGTACATGTCCATTAGTGGAAGTTCTGAATTTCTAGCAGTAAGAGTTTGTCTCATTCCAATAGACTTCCCAAACTACCCAACACCATGTCATAGGATCAGATGAAATCTATGAAAACCCATACTAGCCTTTAGGGTCTTAAAATCAACTTATATCTTTGGGCCTTTCTATAATGAACAATGACAGCTAGTTTCTGGACTGGCATAGACAGTGACTTTCTAGTCTAGACAGCCTTGAGTTAAAGCTAACCATCTCTGTGGGTAGGAGAAAAAAGCATTATTTTCCTTCTCACACCATAGCAGGGGAGGGTGGGATGTGCTATGAAGAATTATCCAAAACTTTTAGCAAGAGATGACAACACTTTCATAGAGTGGTGACTGTTTTGGCTTGGTAAATACTAATGTGTAGCAAATACTTCTGAATGCACATCCCTCTTCTCACCTTCCTACCCACAAAAAAAAAAAGCTCCACTCACATATATTCATTAGCAAATATTGCAACACTCTACTAAATCCCCAGCAAGAAAACAGACACCTCCAAATAACTGGTACCACAGGGAGCCTCAAAGTGTGAACTAAAACCTAGGTGATCGAAGGTTAGCTGTGAAAAAGGGATTTGCCTTAGGCTTTCAAGCACCAAAAAACAAAACAAAAAAAAACAAAAAACAAAAAACAAAAAAGAGAGAGAGAGAGAAATAGTTTCCGAATTCACTTTGAAAAATTGCATATATTTTCATCAAGGTTCAGTGATTGGTCACAGAGCCTGCAAGATATAGATACAAGGCTTGCTTCTAAACATATTATTTACAACACCTGACTAAATCAATTAACCATTAGTGTTTAAGGTCACTCTTTCTAAGTTTCATAGAAGATAATGACCTCCATTAGTGGAGGATTACTAGGAACATTCACAGGTCTTTTCTTTACTTCTACTGCAGGGTTGTTGTTGGTTTTTTTTTTTTTTTTAAAGGTGACAAGTTGGGAATGAATTAGCAGAAGACCAGTTGTGATTATTGTGATTAACTGGCTATTTATTTTAAAACTTTTTTTTAACATACATGCATGCATTTTAATACAGGCATTAATCTATTAGCTCCTTTAATTTTATACTGGCCTCTTTGGACAGCTTCCACATATCTTCAATACTGCGACTAAGGACTTGATATCTGAATTTATTGGAATAGAACACTTCTAGATGAGGAACTCTTTTTACCAATATAGACCACTCTATGACTTAGAACATCACTTAAAGCTCTGTGAAGTGAAGAGATTAGAGTCATAACATCCTTATGTGTTAGAGGAGGTATTTGAACCCAAATTTTTCTATTTAAAATGTCACACTGCCCTAATATTTATATAAGTAGATTTTGAAAAAGAGTTACTGCTGCTTTGCAAACCACTACACCTTTTAGTATATCAGAATATGGAATTTTGAAAATAATAGAGGTCTTCTTCATTTATATATATATATATATATATATATATATATATATACATCTTATATATATATATGTATATACATTTTATATATATATATGTATGTATATATGTTACTGCTCTTTTAAGTGGAGGACATGGATAATGCACAAATGGATTATGTTGAAAGGAGGAACATGGTACACATTCTAGGAAAGTCAGCCATCCAACACAACTACTTCAACCCTTTACTACTGCAGTCCTCCACGCCACTCCACACCTTCCTGAACAAGAGCAACTTCCCAATTTTCTCCCACCTGACCAAAGCAATTATAACTTCTGCAGCTTAATAGGTAATTTATTTAAGAATCTGAAAAATAGAATTTAATTTGACATGTTTCAACTCATAAAGAAAAAAATTAGCTTACTTTGAGTTCTGTAAAGGTAGGGGCAGGGAAAGGAAGGCAAGAAAACAAGCAAAGGATAGAAGGATGGCAGTTCTCCCAAGGCCAGCTTCCTGCCTCCCACTAGTAGAGAAGCCACTGTTTCTGCAGTTTGGATAAAGTTAAAGAAAGGATAAAACGTGAGATATTGCTCTGATGTGTTGGTCTTCAAGCCACACTGGAAGGAAGCATTCCATGATGATTCTAGGAAAGAAAGGTTTCTGGGTATAGTTCATTATTAAATCAAGCTCTTGCTAGTTCTCCATTTATTTTTATTTAGTTCTCCATTATTTTTAGGATCAAGATAGTGTATGGATGTATACAACTAAGAGTGATGACATCTCACCTGATCAATTTTTTAGTCTGGCAATAGCAGGCAGAGTCAACTTTTTGTTTTTAAATTAAAACAGTATATGTGCATTTAAATAAATACTTGTTCACAGCAATACTTCATCTATATTGTCATTTGGAATTGGAATATGGTCTTTAAGGGCTAAAGTTGCTATCTTATTTGGTTAAATTGATTCATCATCTTTGTTCTCTGAGTATGAATTTACTCCCACTCTCCCTATCCTATATTTATTCTCTTCTAGAATTTTTCAATGTGTTTTCAATTAGAAGCATGATTAGAAAGAAAATATTACTTGTTCAGTTCATTTTCACTATAGGAAAAAGTAATGTAGGCCTTCTTCATATACATACATACATACACACACACACACACACACACATATATATATATAGTTAATATTTTCTTTTTAAAAATATCACATAAATAGTTGAAAAGCCTGATTCTTTTTTAAATACAGCTTTCCTGTTTATATAATAATACATGACTACATCATTTTTTCCCTTCTTATCACAAAAGTCTACAATATGATGTTACTCTGTCTTTCTATGCCAGAATTATAGCTGTGGTATAGCCTAACTTATCTATGGTACTTCTATTCTGATCTTGATTTGTGATACCAAGATTCCTAAATTGAGATTCATGATATGGCCATATATAACTTATTAGACTTTTATGACATCCTTTATTCCTCTATACAAAGTGATGAGGCTAGAGCCTTAATTTTCTCTCACATGTTTAAGTTGGTTTGTTTTGACCAACATGAATTTCCAAGAAGTTTTGTGCATGGATTTATTTTGGAGTGATTCTCAGTGTAATGAGTAAATTTTTCTAATTAAGAACATTAATATTAAACTTTAATGTTTTATAATTAGGAGGTATTTAATTAGCTACCAAAGTCTTCAATATTTTCAGGAACTAAAATCCAATTTACATTTTACCTAAGGAAAGCTCATAAAATGGAATTAACTGGGAAGTCAAACATGTTTTCATCAAAGAAATGAAATTTTAGTTAATCTAACTTTAAGAAGGACCTGTTGTCTAATAAGAATACTTTTACAATGAAGTAGTTTCCGGGTGAATTGTGCAAATGAATATATTGATGGAACCTAATTTAAAGCAATATATTTTAATTTTCTCAGTAACACACCCAAACATCAAACATACTGTCAGTATACTGAATATAAGCACAGATGTCATCTTATCTCTGATGTAAATAAAACATGTTGATGCTTCCATATTCAAGACAAGTGGAAAGAACTGATACAATTAATTAGAAAACAAACAAAAAGCTTAAGAAGGCAAAGGCAGGTTTTCTAGACATGTACTGCTGTGGGTCCATTGGTCATAAAAATTCAAAACTAAGGTAATCAAGTATTTGTCCTTTTAGATATTGTATTTGGCAGTCAAATGTGTCAACACTTAGTCTTCTCTTTCTCTCAAATTGATTGGAATGTGTTGTGATTAATGTGTAAACTAAGGCTAAAACAAACTGCAAATCATTGAAGCCTTTCTAAGGCAATTTTGGGTTGCACTCTGATGGTTGAATAACTTTGACCTTCTGTCTGGCATACAGCTTTTTCAGTGTTTTTTACTTTGAAATAGTGAGATTTGAAACTAATATTTATTTTATATTTTCTAGAAACAGAAATTTCTTTTAGGTATAGAAATTATTTTCTCTTGAAAGGTTTAGATATTTTTCATTCACATTTTTGTATATATTTGCTTTTTAAAAAATAGTTCAAATTTCTCTCCTTTCTTTCTTTTGAATATGAAACCATGAAAAACATTTTCATAATAGTCATCTTACAAAGGAAAATTAAAAAAAAAAAGACAATTTTAAAAGGGTTCAATCTGCATCCAGAGTCCATCAATTTTCTTTCTGGAGGTAGATAACTGTTTACATCATGAATCCTTTGGGATTATTCTGCATCATTATATTGTTCAGAGTACTTCAATTATTTGTAATTAATTGTATCATTAATATACTGTTACGATTCTTCATCATTTGTCATTTTCCTTATCTTAGCTTCTCTGATGAAGGTGAGGTAGTATCAAAGAGTTGTTTTAATTTATTTTTCTCTAATTATTAGTGATTTAGAGAAATTTTTCACATGACCATAAAACCAATTTCTTCTGAAAACTGCCCATTCGTATCCTTTGACCATGTGTCATTGGATAATGGCTCTTATTATTTTTTAAAATAAAACTCATTATTTTGGTAAGAAATTGAGTGGTGGATCAGTGGAATAGATTAGATACATAACACAATAATCAAGGCCTATAGTAGTCTAGTATTTAATAACCCCCCAACTTCAGCTCCCTTCCTTCCTTCCTTCCTTCCTTCCTTCCTTCCTTCCTTCCTTCCTTCCTTCCTTCCTTCCTTCCTTCCTACCTTCCTTCCTTCCTTCCTTCCCCTGAGGCAATTGGGGTTAAGTGACTTGCCCAAGGTCACACAGCTAGGAAGTGTTAAGTGTCTGAGGTCAGATTTGAACTCAGGTCCTCCTGATTTCAGGGATGGTGCTCTATTCACTGCACCACCTAGCTGCCCCGAATTTTTTTCTTGATCTAGAAAATAACTCTGTGGTAGTTTATGATGATGATGATGAATAAGAAAGCAATATATATTATACATACATACATATATATATATATATATATATATATATATAGAGAGAGAGAGAGAGAGAGAGAGAGAGAGAGAGAGAGAGAGAGTAACATTATTATTTTAATCATTCTAGCTAACCCTATCCATGAACAATTAATATTTTCCCAATTATTTAGAACTGCCATTATCTATATGAAAAATATTTTTAGTTTTGTTCACATACTTCCTTTGTACATTTGGTCAAAGAGATTATCAAATAGTTTACACTGTTTGTAATTTGTTTGTAATTTCTCTTCCTGCTATGTTTTTTGGTCATATATATTCTTATTGTTTGTGCGATTTTGCAACTTTGCTAAAGTTGTCAATTTTTTGAATTAGCTGTTTAGTTGACTTTTTATGATTCTCTAAACATATCATTATATCATTATACATCATTGCCTATTGTTAACCCTTCACTCTCTTTCTTTTGTCTTATCACTATAGCTATCATTTATTTCATAATGTAAATGCTTGTTTTGTTCCTAGTCTTATTGGAATGGTTTCTAGTTTATCATTTTTTTTTCTTTTCTTTCTTTCTTTCTTTTTATTTTTTACAGATAATGCTTTCTCTTGGATTTGAATAAATATTACTTATTTTAGGAAATATAAATGTGTTTTATAATTAATTTAATTGCATACATTTCCCCCCAAAATAGACATTTACTTAGTCTCTTTCCCACATTCCTCCCATTGAACAATTTAAAACTACAACTAAAATCCTCAAAATAACCATACATAATAAAACATAACAAATACCTACATTAGTTAGGTCCAAACCTTTATCTATATCTCTATCTATATTTATACATCTCATTCTGCATTTTTGCCAGGAGGTAAGTAGTCAGCTTCCTCCTCAGTCCTTTGAATGTGTAGTTTAACGTTCAAATTGTCAGAATTCTTAAGTCTTTTCTGGTGTTTTCCTTTATAATTGTTATTATTATTTTTTTTTATCAATTGTTCTCTTCACTTAGTTCTGCATCAGTTTATAGAAGTCTTCTAATTTTTTTCTGAAACTTTCCATTCCATCTATTTCTTATGGTAAAATAATAATTGCATTATATTAATATACCATAATTTATTCAACCCACTTCCCATAAATAGACATTCCCTTAGTTTCTTTTCTTTCTTTCTTTCTTTCTTTCTTTCTTTCTTTCTTTCTTTCTTTCTTTCTTTCTTTCTTTCTTTCTTTCTTTCTTTCTTTCTTTCTTTCTTTCTTTCTTTCTTCCTTTCTTTCTTTCTTTCTTTCTTTTTTTTTGCTACCATTCAGTAGAGCTGCAATAAATATTTTTGTGCATATGGATACTTTTCCTGCCCCCATCATGTTTTTAAAGTTGTAGTGCTAGTATTAATTAGCTTTTTGCCTGGAATTTTTTAATAAAATTTCATTTTGCTTTCTTGAATATCTGGATGAATTCACAATTCTACCATATGTCAAAAGACAATCAGTTTCAAGAAGAATAAAATTCAAAAAATTATTAATAAATATTTCTAATGAAGAATTATGATCAACTTTTGAATATATTCATGTTATATTTAGAAATTTGTCTTGAAGGTCCTAATCCAATATTTATTTATTTATTTTAAGGCAAAAACTCAAACTTTGTGCAATACATCTCTGACAAGAAGAAGAAAAAATCTAGGGTATGTGAGCATTTCCAATTTGAGCATTCTGTAGAGAACAGCCAGTGTTTTTGAAAATTTTAATTGTGTCTCTGGAAATAATGTTTATTTGAAAGAAATACCATCCATAAACCCAGGCTGTAAGATTTATTTAGGGAAGAAAGTATAGCAGTTAAAGAGACAGACAGGGCAGTATCAGAATGAAGTAAAATGTGACCTTTGATGAGCTTGTACCATTTAACAAGTTTCACTCCTCTCAGCCAGAGGGATCTGTAACTACAGCAATTAATTAAACATGGAAGAAAATACAAGAGGGTAGTCCTAGAGGAAACATGTTTTACATGACCTGGTTCGTTTAAGATGATTTTGAGCAATAAAACAAAAATGGAAAATAAAAAAAGCATTATTTTTATAAACACTAGGTATGTCTATTAGGAGTTGATGAGTTTCTGTGTAAATAACATTTTAATTTATTGTGCATAGACTGGAAGTTCAAATATAATTTAAAAAAATACAAAAACATGTCAGTTTCTTTTTACTCCTTCTCGGAAGACATATACCAGTTAAAGTGAGCTAGATGGTTTGGGGGCGTTGGCTAGATAATGTGAATCATCACTGAAATACTTACTGGCTATGTCACTCTCAGCAAGTCATTAAATCTCTCTGGTCCTCAGTTTCAACAACTATAAAATGAATTATTTGTATTCCGGGACCTCATAGATGCCTTAAATCTATGATATTCTGATCTTTGCGTCTCTAAGTCTTTAAATATTTATTTCTATGAATATGCTTTCTACTCAGATGACTTTTTTTATAACACTATCAACTTAATCTTATCTTCCCTATTGAAAGTCTGAATTGGGGTGCTGGCACATCCTGCCAAACTGAATACTTTGCAGCCAAATAGCATTCTAGAGTCACAGGTGCACACACATAAACAATTAATTCTAAAGGAACTAAAATGAGATGAGCTGAAAAACTCTTAGTTTCAGCTAATTTTAACTTGTCAAGTGATCATTTTCAGAAAAACAGATTAGTTTAATTTATTATTTTGTGAAAATGTGGGTCTGTAATTTTCTCAAATACACAGGTTTTTTTCTTAGTTGAGTGGAATGTGATGATTAATCATTTTAATCATCAGGTGAAATTAGGGGGAATCAGAGTTTGTTGAGCTTAGGTAAGTATTCAATTATGCTTGTGTTCATACTTTTGTTATCCCTACTAGTGAAAAAAATTTTTTAATGATGTAAACACCCTAAATATGAGAGTTAAATTAGGAAAGAAAAGCTTTAAAGAGGAAGTATAAAATGAATATAGTCATATAGGCAATTATAGACCACTAATGAGTATTTGCCTTATTCCCTACAGGGCCTTTCAAAGTTGATATTTTAATAATTTTATGTATTTATATCCAGTTTCCTCATCTGGAAGCTAATACAGAAGATGGATTGGTTGGTTGTTTTTTATTTTTTTCTCCTAAGAAGAAGGCCTATATTTTCATTTGTATAAATAATCTGTTATATGAAAACATGTCTCTGAAATAGATTGGAAATATATCATTTATATATTAGCTTAGAGAATGGCATGGAGAGGTATTGTTTTGATAGATTAGTTGGCAATTCTGGATCACAGAAATAATATTTGTCAGAGACTAGGTCAAGGCTGGAAGCTCTCTACTGTACTGCAAAATTTCTATTAGGAGTAATAATCATATTTTTATAGATTTGCAAAATACAAATGAGAACTAAATAATCCCTAAGTATCCATCCACTTCTGAAATGATATGAATATATAATGATAAGTGAATTTCTTGGGACAAGCAATAATTGTTACATGTTTTCTTCTTATGAAATGATCAGGTCTTGTGAATAAGTTTTTAATGCTGTTAGACTGACTCAGAATATTTGATACTGACAAAATAAAACTGGTTAGTCAGAGTAAACTAGTTTTCACACCTCTATATAGTATTTTATCTAATGCATCCTTGAATTCATTCCATGTACATACTCCATTGCTCTCTTCTGTTGACTTTCAAATATTTTAAGAAGTATTATTACTCTAAGGAAATACATAAAACTTGTAGCTCTTAAAAAACATATTCAGCAATTATTAAGTCATATGTACTATAAAGCCTGTTGGTATAAAGAAGTCAATAATTTAAAGTATCACTCTAACCTATAATGAAACAGCATCAGTTGTACTGTAGCACAAAGAAAAATATAATGGGAAATATCAACAAATACCAAAGTCAGGATCTTATGAATTATTGTTAGGAAAAAAATATCCTCAGGGGAAAAAAAAGATTGGCAAGTGGAAGATTTCTTCCTAGTGTCCCTGCACAAAGAAACAGAGAAAGGTTAAATGACTTTTTAGTGATATACAATACTTTAAGGATTTAAAATCAAATTTTTATGATTCCAAATCTGTCAACCTAGCAAATGGATTAACTAGATGCTTTATTAATCCCTATTTTTTTTCTTTTCTTTTTAAAAATCTCTTTTTGTTCTTACTTGGTAAATAGCTTCTACAAATCCCAGGATTAGAGAGAAGAAAACCAAAGAGATGAATCATACAGTATTAGAGTAAACAGAAACATCAATGTTCATCTTCAGATAATTCTTGTAAAAAGCTTTAAATGCTATGTCAATTACACTTATTATTATTATGAGTAGTAGTAATAATAGTAGTAATTATGGAAGCAGAAGGAGTAACAGCAGTAGTAGGGGTGGTGGTAGTAGCCATACCAACAGTAGTTAGTAGCAGTAAAAATAGTAGTATTTGTTGTTGTTCACTCCCCTCATTTTTTCAAATGAGGAAATAAAGATTTCCAGACCTTCGTGACTGGCCTATGCTGATATAGATATGTTAGAAACTCACTTAGGAAAAGAAACTAGGCTTCTAATTCAATTCAGTTCTATTACTATTTTTTAAAATAGCTTTTTATTTACAGTTATATGTATGGGTAATTTTACAGCATTGACAATTGCCAAACCTTTTGTTCTAATTTTTCCCCTTCTTCCCCACACCCCCTCCCCTAGATGGCAGGATAACCAGTAGATGTTAAATATATTAAAGTATAAATTAGATAACACAATAAGTATACATGACCAAACCGTTATTTTGCTGTACAAAAAGAATCGAACTCTGAAATAGTGTACAATTAGCCTGTGAAGGAAACCAAAAATGCAGGTGTGCAAAAATAGAGGGATTGGGAATTCCAGGTAATGGTTCTTAGTCATCTCCCAGAGTTCTTTCGCTGGGTGTAGCTGGTTCAGTTCATTACTGCTCCATTGGAACTGATTTGGTTCATCTCATTGCTGAGGATGGCCAGGTCCATCAGAATTGATCATCGCATAGTATCATTGTTGAAGTATATAATGATGGGCTGGTCCTGCTCATTTCACTCAGCATCAGTTCATGTAAGTCTCTCCAGTCCTCTCTGTATTCATCCTGCTGGTCATTTCTTACCAAACAATAATATTCCATAACATTCATATACCACAATTTATTCAGCCATTCTCCAATTGATGGGCATCCACTCAGTTTCCAGTTTCTGGCCACTACAAAGAGGGCTGCCACAAACATTCTTGCATATACAGATCCCTTTCCCTTCTTTAAGATCTCTTAAGATCCCAGTCTATTACTAGTATTTTAAGATTGCTCTAAATATCCTTTTAAAAATGTCTATCTCTCTTTTATCAATTTAAATTTCATATATGAAATTTGCTTTATTTTTCTTTCATTTAAGCTAGATTAATTTTGTGTTTGGTAGCATTGACTAATACAACAGAATCCTTCCATCTTCCAAATCACCATTAAAGGGATGATCTATCATTTGCCACAGATTGTATGTCCTTCATATAACTGTAGCCTTGCTTTTGCCAACAATATCTGATGTCTCAATCAAACAGATTTAGCTTTTGGGTCACATTCTTTTTCTCAGACATTTTGCTTGTACTTATTATGCTTCATTATTCTTTATGCTAATTTACCTAAATAGCTAGAACCATAGAAAAGTAGAGCTGGAGGTGACTTTAGAGGTAATTGAATAAGGGTCTTCAAAGACTATCTGGTTTACCTCTTACCTTTTGCACTTGAGGAAACTGAAGCCTTAGTGTTTTAAATAACTTTTCCACGCTATACAGGTAGTAAGACTTAGACATAGGCTTTGAGACTGTATCTTCTAATTCCAAAATCAGTGTTTTTTGCAGCATATAAGATGATATATAATCTATATTATATATGATATATAATTATATGTAGTATATAATTATATATAACATATAATCTCTCATGGAGAATAAAAATGATCTTTGGTGAGCTATTTTTTAATTGGATCATTTCAGTCATATTCAACTCTTCATGATGCTTTTTAGGATTTTCTTGGCAATGATACTGGAATTGTTTGTCATTTCCTTCTCTGGTTCATTTTATAGATAAGGAAATGGAGGAAAATAGAGTTAAGTGACTTGCCTAGGATCACCCAGCTAGTCAGTGTCTGAGGCCAGATCTGAATACAAGAGGAGAAATCTTCTCGACTCCAGGTCCAGCATTCTTTCCACTGAGCTTTCACTTGGTGGACGGTTTTGACAGATTTATTCTTAGTTCTTGGGCTAGAAATAGAACTCAGATCTCTTGAGTTTCAAGCCAATATTGTTGCTATCACACCACACTTGCCTCTGCCAATAATCCTGATGCTTTTCTGATTTGTGATTGAATGAGATAACTCTAAATTGAATGTGCTACTCTATGTTATATTACTTTAATTCCTCCTAAATCAGATCCTTGTCTACTCAGGTTTTACAACACACACTTGCTACCTTCTGTAACATGACCTAATAAATACACCCTATCTGTACAAACTCTTTTATTCATGTGAAAAGTTATTGTTTTCAAATGCTACAAAAAGAAACACTGTAGTCAGTTCCTGCTGGGTTTTCACTGTTTTTTTTTTTTTTTTTTTTTTTTTTTTAATTCTTATTATCAATCAGAAGAATTCTTTTGAAGAGAAATTAGGTTGTTATCTGGATCTCCCTGGCCTCTACTGAGTCAAGATGTACATGGGTAGTAAAATACATTAAGCTCTCATGCTTGATAATTCTCTTCAGGATCAATAAGCTTCTAAAATAAAACACTTGATGACATGTACATTTTCTTAATAGAGAAGTTTTAGAAAAGAGAGATAACTTTAATATACTTATATGTAAGTATAATATATACATGCATGGATATACATGTACAAGATATGACTTGTACATATGCATATTTATATATAAATATATATGTATATCACAGGTATATACATATGAACCTTGTAGATAAACATATATGCTTGTATATATGTATATATATATATATATATATATATATATATATATATACACATACATACACATATATGCTTGTATATATATCACATCCAATATATACTAGTTGAGAGGCTACTGTAATAGTTTGAGGCAAGAGGTAGTGAAGGTTGTCTCAAATTTCAGATGAAGAAATTCAGACTGTGAGTGGTCCAGTAACTTCCCAAACTTACAAAGTAGATTTATGACCAAACAAGTTTTAGAAACCAAGTCTTTAAATTCCTTGGAGGTCCTGACCCCGGTTTATAAAACTGGAAGATTGAGTAATGGCAGGGCAGATTTCAGGAGTTCTTTCTATTACAGAAGAGTGAAACAATAAATTATTTGCCTTTCTGCTTATCAAGCAGTAGTGGAGAATTAAGTTTTCCCTTCTTTATAGAAGTCTTAATCTCTACTGATGTGCTAATGGGGAAAAGACTATAAAGAAGATCAGCTTCCAGTTGAGATCCTCTATCCTGTCATTGCTAACAGTTTAATAGTTTTGGAGCAAATTCCCTTCTTTGATGATTTTTCATGGTGGGATCTCAAAGCCATTATCACTTAAGGGAAACACTTCAACAAGCCAATACAGAGAGATTTCAGTATACAGCTGATCTTCTTTCTAACTTCTCTCAATTCACTGCACACAAGTGGTCACCAGCTTCTCCCATTTGGAACCAACTGTGACTATAAGCCACTACCACCTTGGAGCAAAGGGTAATAGTGTCAAAGTTTTTATGTATAGAGTGAAATAAAGAAGGTATTCTCAAAAATCAATTACCTCAGTGTTCTGCATTGTCAGCTTGCTGCACATTTTGCTAGAAGTGACAGTGATTGATGTTCAGATCTTAGAAACTTCTTTTAAAAGAAGAATTCTTTGAAATGCATTTTTCTCCTTCCAAATATCTTCAACTTGTTTTTCTTTTTTTTAAAAAAAATTAAGTAAAATTATTTTTCTTAGGAAATTGAATACTTAAAAGGTAATTCTTAGAAAATCAGAATGTTATCAGAAAAATAAAGGCATTTCTTTAAAAATCAAGAAAATAATTTAGATTTTAACAATATGATTAGACATCATAATGTTAAACTTTTTTGTGAGTACCATTTTACATTGTTTATCTTTTATGGAAAGGTCATCTTTTAAAATAAGAGTCTATACTTTGTTTAATTAAAAGATTTTTGAGGGTAATAAAGATTCTGGTCTTTCCTTTTTTCATAGTTTTTTTTTTTTTGTATAGTAATTTTGAAAAGTGTTTCATTGTTTTTTTAATTAAAGTTTAATGCAGTATATGAAAATTAAATATAATTAATGGTGAAAATTTGATAAATATTCAATTCCAAGATAGAATTTTAGAGTTTGCTAAAATGGTACAGCAAGTCATTATACTAAAATTTACTCAAAAATATCTTTCATTTTTATCTTATTTTTAAAATTTGAACCATATCTATTGTGGGCCCTCCTTCCCCCCGAAAGGAAGTTATTGCATAGTCTACCACTAGTAGATACTAGTTTTATTCGGAGAGAACAAAGAGATTTATGGATTTCTTTCCTATTTGGCAAGTTCTCGCATTTTACATTAAGCATCCACTTTTTGTGTTGGGCAGAGGGATCTGTCTGAATGTCATATTAGACTATTTTTGAATTGCCAGCAGTGATAAGTAACATCCTGTTACATTAAAATGTTGTGTCCTGATTAAGGTACTCCTTAATTTGCTGCACGCTATTTCTTTTTTTCTTTTTTCTTTTTTAATTTTTTAATGGCTTTTTATTTACAAGTTATATGTATGGGTAATTTTATAGCATTGACAATTGCCAAACCTTTTGTTCCAATTTTTCCCCTACTTCCTTCCACCCCCTCCCCTAGATGGCAGGATGACCAGTAGATGTTAAATATATTAAAGTACAAATTAGATACATAATAACTATACATGACCAAACCGTTATTTTGCTGTACAAAAAGAATCGGACTCTGAAATATTGTACAATTAGCCTGTGAAGGAAATCCAAAATGCAGGCAGGCGAAAATATAGGGATTGGAAATTCAATGTAATGGTTCTTAGTCATCTTCCAGAGTTCTTTTGCTGGGCGTAGCTGGTTCAGTTCATTACTACTCCATTGGAACTGATTTGGTTTATCTCATTGCTGAAGATGGCCAGGTCCATCAGAATTGATCTCCGGGGCCTGCTCATTTCACTCAGCATCAGTTCGTGTAAGTCTCTCCAGGCCTTTCTGAAATCATCCTGTTGGTCATTTCTTACCAAATAATAATATTCTATAATATTCATATATCACAATTTATTCAGCCATTCTCTAATTGATGGGCATCTACTCAGTTTCCATTTTCTGGCCACTACAAAGAGGGCTGCCACAAACATTCAGTAATTCACTAATTACTTCATTTCTTCATTTGTTCAACTGTTTATTTTTTGTGTGTTTTTAATAGTATTTAATTTTTCCTAATTATGTGTCAAGACAATTTTTAATGTCCATTTTTATAAGAATTTGAATTCCATTTTTTCTCCTCCCCTTTTCCTTCCCTCTTCAGAAAATGATACAAAATTTGATATAGTTTATACATATGCTATCATGTAAAAGATATTTTCATATCTGTCATAGTTATACAAAAAGAAACATGAAAGAAGAAAAAAAGTAAAACAGGTAAGAGTTGAATCATTTAAAGAGAATGTTGCTGGTACTGTGTACAATATTTTCTTGGTTCTGCTCATTTCACTTTGCATTAGTTCATAGAAGTCTTTCCAGGTTTTCTGAAATCTGCCCCTTCATCATTTCTTATTGCACAATAGTATTGCATTGTATACAAATACCACAGCTTCTTCATCTATTCCCTAATTGATGGGCATCCTCTCAGTTTCTAATATTTTGCCACTGGGAAAAGGACTACTATAAATATTTTGCATATATAAGTTCTTTTTTTCCTTTTTGTATATATAAGTCCTGGGATAAAGCCCTAGTAGTGATTGCTGAATCAAAGAGCCCATTCCCCAGCTATGCTGAGATACCTGAAAGATGGAATTGGGGAAGGAAGGGTAGAGTTTGCCTGTTCCACTGCACTGGAGCTCAGGATTCCCACTGTTTTGCTGAAGGGAGACTTGATTTTATTTTATCGGGATGATCCCTAGCCTAGACTGTGTTGGCCTTTATCTCAGTGAGATAGATCTTTCGTGTCAATCTTCCATGTTTCTTGGGATAAAAGACTATTTTGCTTCAGCTTTTTGCTGTCTAAAATTAGTTTGGAGTGTGAATATGGGAAAGCTTTGATCTACCATCTTGTCTCTCAGAAGTCCCTCCATTTCTTTATTTTTTAGAACAAGTCTCTCTCTAGATCACCAATATTGTAACTGCAGAGATTATTCATGGGCTAAATCTCTGTCCAAATTGTCAGGGAAATTTTAATTTGTTTTTTTACATTATAGAATATACATACCACTGTTGTAATGTTTGTCAATTTATGAAAGCTGACAGAGTAGTATGTTAATTATTTTGGTACTTGTTTCCATTGTTTGATTGACATAAAAATTGATATTTCTGTCAGAAATATCAATGAATTCTGCAGACTGATTTTTCTCACTCTCAATGATTAAGAAACAAGGCATCCTGGATTTAGAATCAGATATGGCTCTGAATCTTGGTTCTGATATTTTGTATTTATATGATTCTTTTCAAGTCACTATTCCTCTCTAAGGTTCAGTTTCTTCATCTGTAGTAAAAGAGAAAGTAAAAATATTTAATTAAACAGTACCTGCTTGATATGATCTTAAAGATGCTGAGTGGCAAAGGCAAAAGCTGTGTTCTAATCTTGTCTTTAATACTGGTTATATAACAGTAAGACATTTATTTTTGATGAGCATTAATTTCTCATCTGCAAAATAAAGATAATAAAACCAGTAATACATGCTTTACACATTTAGACAACTTAAATGAAATAATGCATATAAAGAGTTTGGATAAGTGAAGTTCTTTTGAATACTAATGATTTCAGAAGCTCAAATTTATTCTTAGTCTCTCTAAACAAAATTTAAATAACTGGCTAATTCTGAAAATTGAAAGAAACTATCACGTAAATGTATTTTCTGATTATATAAAGAAAAAGCAATTAATGAGTTATTTGTTTCTCAACTAGCTGTTCTCTAGTACCTAACATAGCATCACAAATAAATCTTGACATGGAAAGATCTCTCATAAGTTATCTAGTCCACCCACCCCTTTGCAAACAAGGAAAGTAGAATTCAGCCTCCAAGATCATGCAGGTTGTAACACTCTGAACACTGTACCACAAAAATTCCACTTTCACTACAATTAAATACATTTATTTTCATTTCAATTTTTAAATATTTTATTCGTGTGAATGAATAAATATATGAGTAGCTTTTAGTATTTGCTAGAAATATCAGCGGTACAAGTACAAAAGGGACAACATTTCCTTTATCAATGAGCTAGCTAATATTCATATTACAAAGTGCTTTCAAATATCTTTTTGATCCTCACAACAACCCTAGGAAATAGTACTATTATTGCCCTCATTTTACAAAGAAACTTAGACAAACAGAAGTTATATGATTTTTCCAGAATCAGACCGCTGAAATATGTCTAAGATTGGTTTTAAAGTCAGGTCTTTGTGACTCTAGATGTAGTACTCAGTCCACTGTGCCTTCTAGTTGTTTACAAATCCCATTCAAATAGTGGGAGACAACTCATATAGAAGAGAGAAAGGAAGGAAAGGGTGCTTTTGCCTTAGTAATCACAGGGATGAGGAGTATACTCACAGAACAGTTCATTGATACATCTTTTCTGAGAGTACTTTGTAGTAACTATAGGTTTGATTACTGTTCCCCAAAATAAAAAAAAAAAAAAGTAGTGTTATGTGGTAGATGGAGATCTGGCCTCAGAGCCAGGAAGACATTATTCAAGTCCTTCTACTATCTCATATGATGTTTCCTTGGGAAAGAATTTAGGTCCTCAGTACTCTAGAAATATCTCTAAGAATATCAATTGTAGTAAAATTGCCATTTTTTACTAGTAGAGGAAGGTAGTTTCTTCACTATACCACTAAAATCATAGGTTTAATCCTACAGGACATCCTATCCTAGATCAAAAGAAGAAGAGTGAACAAGAGTAGAAAAAAGGGAGAAATTAAATAGTTTGCTTATAGAAATATGGTGGATGTGAAGAAGATGACTGGAATATTTGGTATATATGATATATCATAGATCAAGGTCAAACTGGATTATGAGAGCGGGTTGTTAACATTTCAGCAGGAATATTTATATATAGGAAAAAATACTGAAAATCAGGCTTAATTTATTGTTTTGTTTATAGTCTAGAATTCAGGGATCCTCAAACTTTTTAAATAGGGGGCCAGTTCACTGTCCCTCAGACTGTTGGAGGGCAGGATTATAGTAAAAACAAAAACTTTTGTTTTGTGGGCCTTTAAATAAAGAAACTTCATAGGCCTGGGTGAGGGAGATAAGCATCCTCAGCTGCCTCATCTAGTCTGTGGGCTGTAGTTTGAGGACCCCTGGAAAGTGTAGAAAGTGAAAAGAAGGAAAATATTAATAATGCAGATTTAATTTTAAAATGTTGGAAGTCTAGTTTTATTTGAGAGAACAAGTTTTTAAAACTGGTTGTTAAGTATTTATGATTTTCCCTTGATTAATGTCTGAATGGGCTATAAAGTATGCCTGATTGGAGGCTGACTAGATATAGTGGACTTGGTTCATTTGAATTTAGTAACTTAGCAGTTATTACACTTGTCAAAAGGTGAGAGTACTAAAGTTGAATGGACTAATTCCCCCAGTATGGTCTGGAGTATACAGCTGGGATGTATTATACAATCAAAGATATTCATACTTCCCAGAATGACCTTATAGATACCTTTCCCTTTATCCACAACCTATGTATTTTTTTCATATTTAGTACAAATTTCTTCTATTTCATTAACCTTCACTGACCATAATTGGTTTATTATGAGTAACATTCATTCTGGGCTCTTAATCATAGACTGGTATTACTTTTTCTTTCCTATATACATGATATATTTTTCTAACTAGATTTATTTTTTTTTTCCTGAAACATAGTAGTTAATGACATGACTTTGATATAAAGAAATTGTCTATAAACTGTTACAGACTAATTCCAGGTTTCTGTGCAATCATTTAAAGTGCAGTTTTTGTCTTTTTTGTTCACAATTGGAAGGTAAATTTGCATCTGATTTCAGACAAGTATATATAAATTTTTAGTAGATTCTGCATCAATTGGAAAGCTGAAAAAGATATATTTTGTGGTTTAGTTTAACAAATAAGACAGAAATGGACAAGACCTGTGATTTCACTGGAATTTGAATTCCCAGGTTACTTTAATAGTATTTTTCCAATTATGTGTAGACAATTTTTAGCATTCATTTTTATAAAATTTTGAGTTCCAAATTTTTCTTCCCCCCTTTTCCTCTTACTCCCCTATTGGTAAAAATGGTAAAGAATTTGATATAGGTTATATAAGGGCAATCATATAAAACAAATTAAAATCAAACCAAAATAAAAGAGGGATAATTCTTTTAATAATGTAGATTATCAACAGAAATTTGTCCTTAGTTGTTGAGAGTACTGAAAATTTAAATGATTTTCCCAAAGTTACATACCCAGTACTTGTGTCAGAAGCCAGATTTGAATCCAGTCAGTCAGTAAACATTTATTTAACAATGACTATGGGTTATGTATTGTGCTAAATACTGGGGACACACAGAAAAGCAAAAGATCATCCTTATTCTCACCAAGCACACAGTGCATTGGTGGACATAATAAGCAAAGAGCTATATTCAAACAGATCTTATGGAAGAGAAATTGGAGGGTAAACAAAAGAAGAAAGGAACAAATAGTGAGGGGGGCTACCAAAAAGACTTCCTTGGCAAGTGTTCTGTGTATAATACCATACTACCTCTCAGGCATGGTACTTTGAGATATTGAAGAAATATTAATAATTTATAGAATGCAAAGATCTTCTCTGTTAAAAATATTTTATATTTCCATATGTCTGTCAGTGTTACTATGATAAAAATATACAAATTTTGTAGTTTTAATCCTATATAGTTCTTATAAGGTGACCAAAGACATCTTGCTGACTTCCTGCAGCTTCTAACTTTTGTTGATGCATGTAATGGTGTCATGTAACAGAACACTATTAGAATTATTAGGTGATTTTAAACTTAAACCAGCTTATGATGCCTCTGAAGACTATTCTCAAATGAATGTCATCTTGAATATCCTCAATTTACTTCAATCAGTAAATTCACTTTGAATTCTATTTAAGGATCTAATCAATTATATACAGATGCTTTTTGTTTGTTTTAGTGATCAATCAATGAATCAGTAGCTATTAAATAAGCATTTAATGCTTAGTCCAAAGAACCTTATCTTCTGTAGAACCTTACTTTCCCATTTTCCCATCTTGTAATAATTCATTTTCAGTAAGAACATTTGATTTTATACATTTCATAAAGGGACTTCCCCTTTCTTTTATCAAAATATAATAAAAAAAAATCAGTTATGGATTCAAAAAAGTACACTGCTTTTACAGTCAGACATCTAATCATATATCAGTCCGTTTACTTACTACCTGAGAGAGCTAGACAAAGTCAATGTCACTATCTTGATTTTAGTTTCCCTATAAGTAAATTGTGAGGAAGAGCTGATGATAGTGAAAATTTGTGATCAAGTAGCTCTTGAGAAAATAAAGATAAATTATTAATATCCTGTAAATCATTAATAATTAGAACAATGCAAATTGAAATAACTGACATTTGGCTTCACACCCATTAGATTGGCAAAATTGAAAAAAGAGAAAAAAATGATTAATTTCATGAGGTTCTGGAAAATGTAACTATTTACATAGTGTTGGAAGATAGAGCTGTGAAATGTTTCAGGTATTCTGGAAAAGAAATTGAAACCAAATTACTAAACTAAATATACCTGCAAGAGTTCAAAAAAAAGGAAAAAATGATAATTCATATGTATAAAAATATTTCCAGAATCTTTTTTTTTTGTAGTGGAAAAGAAACTGATACTAAAAGGGAAAGGCTATTGTATATGAACATAATGAAATACAATTGTGCCATGTAAATTTCTGAAATGGAAGAAAAACATGTAAGATTGTATGGACTGAAGTGTGATATGAGCGAAACAGAGTAGGAGAAAAAAATGTATACTTTTACAATGTCTAGTAAAGAAAACTAATTTTAAAATACTTAAAAACTCATAATAGAAAATGACCAGTTATATTTTCAGAGAACCCAAAAAGAGTCCTGCCCATTTTTTAACAAGGATGTGATATACTAATTAAACATCCTGAGAGTTACAATTTTTAGATACAACCAGTGTATTAATTTGTTTTTTTTTTTTTTTTTTGCCACGGATATTTCTTGAAGTTTTGTTGTTTTTCTTGTCTGCTATTGCTGCTACTGCTGTTGCTATTGTTTTTAGGTAGAAAAATTACTTATTAATTTTACAATAGTGATAGATTTTAATGGGAAGAGAACATTTTTTGATTGTTAAGGTTCCTTCCAGTTCTAAACCATATGGTTTATAAAGGAATCAAGGATAATGATGACCTTATGTTAGACTGTACTACTTGGAAAGAACTCATTCTGTTTGGAAGACAAATGTTAGAAGTCAGTGGTAGAAATATTTAGAAGCATAAGTTAAATCATGAATTTTTTTTTTAAAAAGTAAGAACAACATTTAAATAAATCCAGGTAAGGAATAAATAAATTGCTTTCAAAATAATTTGTCTTTAGAAGGCTATAGTTACCATATAGTTTTCTCCAGTTTCTGCTCATGTTACTTGACTTCAGTTCATACAAATATTCCCAGATTCTTTCTGAAATCATCAATTTAAGTGGGTAGACGGAAAAATACCACAGAGGAAAGTAGGTAAGACAGTGAGTCAATAATCATGAAACAGAAATATTAATACTTGTTTCTATTAGACTATTAATTCCATGAGGATAAGGAAGAAGCTATTAACTCTTCATCTCTTTCATGGTGCTTCATGTAGAGTCTTGTCCTTAGTTTTGTTTCAAAAATATTTGCACCAATCAATTAACTATGGTTTAGAATCTCTCAAAATAACTTCTTTGGTGTCCCTATTTCCCAACCCTGTCCTCTGAGTCCCATCTTGCCTTTGCCCTAATTTTTTTTCTACTGAAACTAACATTTATTTTCTATCTGTCTCCTATGACCTTTTTAATGATTCACCTTTTATATTTTGTCATGCAGCGTAACACACAGGGAATGATACTAGCTCTGGAGGCAAAGGAATTGCTTTCATATACTGATTCTACCACTTACTATGTAGTTTGTAAAATTGGACAATTCACTTAATCTCTCTTTACCTCAATGAGCACATTTGTAAAACCAGGGAATTTAACTAAATGGCTTTGGAGGTAGCTTCAAGTTCTAAATCTATCCACATTTGATTTTTAGTGAACTTTTTTGTTTTGTTTCATTTAAATGTTGGTTTTTTTAGAACAGAGTTTATGAGCAGTATGGTATAATGGAAAAGCAGCTGGCCTTGGACCTCAGAAAGAACTGTGTTCAAACCCACTTCTGACATTTACTAGTTATTTGGTGCTAAATGAGTCACATAATCCCTACATACTTCAAGCAACTGTCTAGGATTCATGATCTGTTTGGCCAGAGGATGGATTTATATTTCCTTTGTGTATATAAGTTTACTAAAAAGATCAGTATCATAGGATACATCTATACAAATACTTTCTTTTATGACTAACTTTGTGCCACCTTCTATGCCTTAATATTTGGTCTTCATGAATTACAGTTAAAATATTATTTTTGAAAAGTGCTTTTAGAATAAGTGTCTCCAAATTTATCTGTGACAAATTTAACCTCTGGATGACAAAAAGGCAGGCTCAATCCCCTCATTTTTTTTTTTTTTAACCTTGGTAGGGTTTATTGAAAGTTGGCTCTTCAAGAATCAATTCTACATCACAAGAATATTTACAATTTTACTTTACAAACAACTACAAGAAATGAATAATTGCACAGGAAAACCATCTCCATTTCTTAGCCCCAAATCAGCACTCTGAGTATGTCAACTACTTGTGAATTAATGTATCATCTGGAGTCCGTCCATCCATCTAATTAGAAATTCCTGTGCATATTCCTATGCATATTGCATAATAACATTATTTGTGGGAATGGGTGTATTTGTTTATTTACTGATAATTGAATACTGAATGATGAGACAAAATTGTGCAATTGAGAAAACTTTTCATCTGGTAAATCAGGACCTCATAAATTAGAAGGGAGGTCATTCTATTCACAGAAAGACCCATTAACAGTATTTTCCTTCCTTGATGAAGATAACTGCTTTCTTCCCAGCAGAAGTTCGTAAGTTATATTCTATATTATAGCTAATTAAATAGGATTAGAATTTCAGAGATAATAGCAATATTGAAAATAGATGTACATTATTCTATGTGGCAGTTAGTCTCATATGTGAGTCTATATCATGTATTTAAAGCTGGTGAAGAAGCTTGATTAGATATAAAAAAAACCCTTAAATTTTCTACAAGCGCATTAGAAGGTTTGTTTCTAAACAAAAAATTGCTGAAGGAAGAAAAATTGAAACCTCACAAAATGATGGCACAGAGAAATTATTTTCAATGCCACTACAGGAAATCTGGAACTGAACTTTTCATTTTCAATTTAAAATAAAATGTATGAATCATTTTGATTCATTCTTTACAGTGGCCCACATCAGACTTAAAATCTGCAAGGAAATAGTTCTGCAAGCTTTAAAGAAAATGATAAAATCTGAGCTTCTGCTCCTCTTACATAGTAATCATGCATTTTGTTATATTTATCCTTTCCTCCCACAAACCTGTTCTGTTTTTGTTATTTCAGAATTCCTCATTAGAACACATATTTTTAGTGAACATTTTCAAAGGAGTTTCCTACATATTTTCCCACTATGTTCATCATTTCATAGTTACTTAATAGATGTAACTCCTTATTCTTTCAATATAGAGTAGGTTAGCTAAACTCCAGCAAAAAGTTGGGTGATATCTGCCAGCAGATACAGAAGCTGAATCAGCCAATTGTCAGGTTCTCCTTGTAACAAAATACACATCACCTTGAAGGAAGGTGGAACTGACTAAAACTCATTACCTCTCCCTGTGGAGAATTTCTTTTTCTTCTTTTGAACCAAAGTCTTCCTTAGAAGTGCTCCCTATAATTCCTAGCTCTATTTCCAACAACCAAAAAGAAAGACCTGAATGGTTCTCATATAAGAATTCTTACAGTATTTCAAGATTGTTATCATATATTTTGTTCCCTAAACTCAACTTCTAGATAATAGCTAAGGTAGCATTTCTTTTGGCAAGAAAGCAAAATATAAGTATAATTATGATAAATAATAGTTTATAGCACTTTGAGATTTAGGAAACACTTCTCTTTTCTCTGCCTAAAATTTGTATTAGAAGTGTAGTCAATTATATTTAAATTTGGAAATTATTTGGGCAAGGTTTGTTTTCTCAAAATTTTTGCAGTACCTGTAGATCCCCAGCCATACTGTACCGAAAATGGTCTTACTTCTTGTGGTATCACAGGCACTGGGTCTAGGCTCACTCTTCCTTGTCCATTGCCAAAATCCTGGATCACTTCCAGTCAGCATCAAGTTTAGCTTCCAAAATCATCAGAGAAGCTTTTAATCTTTCCCTTCTTATGGAAAGAAGTTCTTATGGAACTGCTGTTCCATAGATGTAAGTTTGTGAGGTAAAAGTTTATGAGATGAAAGTTCCTAAGGTCCTGAATCAAAAGTTCATGAGGTAAAATTTCTTGAGGCTGGCTTGAGTGAGGTGAAAATTGAGGTGAAATTTGTTGAATACTAGTCTACTTCCCAAGGAGCTGCCTTCAGGGCCTACTGTTTGTTAATTTAGTGAAGTTGGTCTGGGAGTACTGACAATTCACTCATACTAAACCTCAGCCTCTGGAATATTTACTGAGGTTCTCTCAAGATGTCTTAGGAACATGACTGTTTTATCTTTTATTTTTGCTGCTCTACATTGATTTACTATGTTTGTGAAGGTTCTGGAGAGCCTGGAAATTTCTGATTTACTCTGCCATTTTCCTAAAATGTCCTTCCCTATTAATAACCTTAAATATATGAATATATCAATATTGAAATATATTAATAACTTTGCTTTTTTGTTTTCAGGGATAACATATACACTTTTTTCTTGTTATATTGTTTGACTCTTTATGACCTTGTTTGGAGTTTTCTTGGCAAAAACAATAGAATAGTTTTACATTCCTTGTCTGATTCATTTTACAGGTGAGAAAACTGAGGCATGCAATATTAAATAACATTTCGAGGGTCATACAGCTAATGTCTGAGGCTGGATTTGAACTCAGGTATTTTTGATTCTAGCTCTGTACCAGCTAGCTGCCTATTTATTAGGTTCCTATTCTGTTTCAAACCATGCTAACCCTGGGAATACAAAAGAAAGCAAACTAATTAACTTAACCAAAAAACAAACAAATAACTGTCCCAGATCTCAAGAAACCTGCACTCTAATGGAAGAGAATACCTGTAAGCACCTATGCTTCATCAGGTTGTAGACAAGATTAATCAGAAACAATTATCAGAGAGAGGACACTAGAATAAAGGGTGATAGGGAAAGCTTGCCTGTAGAATATGAACATTTAGTTGATATTTGAAGGAATGAGTCTTTTAAAAGACATGGATTCAATTCCCAATTCTGCCACTAACAGAATGTATGGCCTTAAAAAATCCTTTATCCCTTCCCTTTCACATTAATGAAATAATCTTTCAAATGAGGATTCAATTTAATTTAATACATAAATCACTTATTAAGCCCCTGGCATATGCCAAATACTTTGCTAGATATTGGTGATAAAATGAGAAAAAAAATTAAATAATCCTTATCCTGAAGGAAGTTAAAGTCTTTCTAACATTTTAACTTATCCCAAAAGCTGAAAATTCAAAGATCTTTTCAGTTTAAAGAAATAAAAATAATTCTCTTCTCCCCAAACCCACTCTATTTTGCATTGTTATGTGGACCTGATTGCAAGATATATATGTGAGCTCTTTCTCTTATTACAAGTGGTTACTTCTTTAAATTGTCTTGTTAAAAATCTAAATAATGCTTTCATTATCTTTAAGATTTGTTTTGTAAAAAACGCTGGATTATTTAGTGGGAAATGATACATAGAACTTAGTACTTATATGACTTTATAAATATGTGCCTTTAAATTTTTTTTCATATGACATAAATTAATGATGTTGCTTGAAATAATCATTCAACTAGATTAGACACATGACTAAAGCAACTAAATGGTGAATTGATTTAAGGAACTTATTTAAGCAATTTAGGAAATGAATTAAGTAGGGTCAGCATCTGGTGGTACTAGAAGTCTTCAAATGGACTCCGAATGATCACTTGTTTAAAGTTTTGTAGACAGGGTTCATAAACCAGGTATAGATTGAACTACATTGAAACAATGGTCCTTTTTAACCTAAGATTTTATGAGATTATACTTTAAGCTCATGATTATACCAAGAAGATAAGTATATATTACTTTAATGGACTTTTAAAAATAATTGAACAATTATTTTGCTGTCTTGTAGTGACATTTCAGTATGCTTTAATAAGAGTTTGCTGAATTTGAAGTCAGAAAAATCTTAGCCCCAATCTTTCCTCTGTCACTCACTAGTTACATGACTTGAGTTAATAGCCTTCATGTGGATTCAGACAACATTATGGATTTTTTAGGTTATATCATGGATGGATTGCTATCTATATTAGTAAAAGAAAATAGCTTCAGCATGAGATCGCCACCTTGCTAAAATCACAGATCCTGCAGGATCTTTGGCATATTTTCCAAATATACACCATCTTAAAAATACTTAAACATTCCTTCTTCTCCCAAATAGTACCCTTTTAGGGGGATATTTCCTACCTTCTTATCTAAAAATTGTAAATTGGGAACTTGGAAGTATCTAGCACCATGGATTCAAAAATACTATGTGAGTTCTTGTGCTGATGCAACATAAGAGCAGTTGGCTGGGTTGTCTATCTGAATTCTTTGGGGCTTCTTTTCCCTGCAACTCCACTTCAAATGACCATAGCTAATTTTTTCCTTGAATACATTGTATGCCTTTTTCTTTTTTGCCAAAACTCATGTTCTCTTAACTTGTTTCATCATCCATTTGTCTGTGCTATTTGCTAAAAGAGGTGATTCCTAGTGGTTTTGTATTATTTAATTTTTCAGTTATTTCTAATTCTTTGTGATCTTTTTGGAGAGTTTTCTTGGCAGATATACTAGAGTCGTTTGTCACTTCCTTTTCTAGCTCATTTTACAGAGGCGAAGAGGGTTAAGTGATTTGCTCAGGATCATCAAAATAATAAATGTCTAAAGCCGGATTTGACCTCATAAGAGAAGTCTTCCTAATATCAGGCTAAACACTCTATTCACTGTACAACCTCGTCGCCCCAATGTGGTTTCAATAGTTCTCCCATAATATGCCATGTGCTCCAGAAGGGATATAGCATAGATATTCCATAATGGTACATCTTGCCTCAAGTGGCTCTTTGCTGACAAGGTTACTGTTTAACTGTTACTGTGGTAGAGTCAATTTTTGGCTTAACAGTGGCCATCTGCTCTTCCAGTTTCATTTCTGTAGCTTCTTCACACATGGTAAAGAACTAAAAGAGTATAGAAATATCTTAGCACTTTAACATATTAACATCTCATTTCTTGTTAGCAGCTTTTTTACTTTCTGTGGTTACATTAAAAAAAATACTCCTACTCAAAACACAATCATATTAACATTAATTCACTCAAAACAAAACTCCTAGTACTATTTTTATTGGGTCTATTTGGGGTAAAAGGAAAAAATAGAAAATATTCTTTTTTTGTGTCAAATTCACACTTAGAACTGGGGAGTCTGAGAATTTTTTTTTTTTTTTTTTAAGGAATTTAGCTAATGTTTTGTTCTTGTACTACTGGTTATTTAATCAGAAAAAAAAATTCTAGTATCATAGTTACTTTTGAAAACAACTATGGAAATTGGTTAAGTAAATTGATTAGTCTCTACTGGGAATAAAATTAGAATTATCTGGGGCAATGTGAAGCAGAGATCAGTGCCTCTATTCTAAACCCAGGTACATGAAAGAATGCAAATGTGCAGTCGCGATTCTCACTGATAGCCATAAGATGTGAAAGGAAAACAGAGAAGGGACCCAGGGAGGCAGATGGGTCAAATTCTTTTCCTGCAAGGTAGTGTCATATGTCACCTCATCTACGCTGCTATAACTCCTATATGACAACACCGTGTCAAGATATGTTACCTAGATGGCCTCATGAGTGTCTATTTGAATATTTTATGAAAAACCATTTTAGCCTTCTATGGATCTGACAGTAATTAGATGCATGAGCTCTTAAAGCCCCTTTCAGAGGCTACAAGTGTTTTCTTTTTCTCCAAAGACTTATCAGGGAGCACAAGTCACCTAACTGACTTTGAAGTAGAACCAAAGCCCTATTTCTTAATTATTTCTTAAGTCTTTCCTTAATCTTGCTATCCTGATTCTATTTATACATAACTATAGGACAGTACTGAGGAAACTTTTTACTGAGAATTTGATAAAGTACATAAATAATTACACACACACACATACATACACACACATATTATATATAGTATATAGTAGACTACATATATGTAGGTTACATGGTAGTTTTTTCTCTCAAAATTTTGTTACTAAAGAACATTGACATGAATATATTCTATAGTGTTTGAGAGGAATTCATATCTAAGCTGTGAGAATTTGCACAATTTGCATCTTGTCTTTATGTATTAATTTTTTCTAAAGATATGTGTATATATATGTGTGTGTGTGTGTGTGTGTGTGTGTGTGTGTGTGTGTTTGTTTCATTCTTACATCATACTGGATAGTTGGATGAAGCCCTCAAGAAAAGCCATGGTATAAGAATGAAATTATGATGTCATGACATCTTATAATAATAATTGTACCACATATACATATGTACTACATACACAGAGCAAATAAAACTACTGCTTCATTTTAATTCCATGAACTGAGGAAGAAAAATTAGAAAGGAAACTTGGCCTAATAACATTTGGTAAATATTTACTTTCCAGGTATCTCAGAATTAAAAATGTTCAAGAATTATTCCAATAAGTTTTGATAATTTACTCCTCAAAATTTTGCAAATTGAGAATCTAAGGTTTTTTAAAGTTGTATAGTTTAAGAGTGGGAAAATTCTTACTTATGTCATTCTTGACAAATTAATGTATATAAAAGGATACATACAAATAATAATTGGTTTTGGAAATCTGTGGCAAAAAATTATTGCCATTTCAATAATACATTCTTCTTCTGTATAACTTTACGTATCGTTGTAAAAATAGTAAACACAATATAGAGAGAAAAATGAGAATACAAAAATAATGAGCCCCTAGTGAAAAAAGTGCATTCAGAACTATTTGGGAATTTGTTTAAAAAATTCACATTTTTTTCTTTTTTGTCAAGATCATGATCATTCGTCAATAATAGGAGAGATGTTAGATTTATAATACCTTACCCATTGATCTAGGTAGTTTATAGTCATTGCAAAGAGTACAAAATTATTCTAATTGGTGAATAGTTTCCTATTCTCAGTACACAGTCAAATATAAAGGGGGAAAAAAACCTTTCCAGAGATACAGTAAAATAAGAAATCAACTTTTACACTTGTTCCAGTTAAATAATAGAAGCCTGTTTGGAATATTTGTTTTGGTTTAGCCTAGAAATTGGGACACAAAATATACAGCAAGGCTTTAAAATACTTGACTAATCCAATGTTCAAAATCAGGAATTTAAGCCATTAGCACAATGGATAAAGCATTGGGCATGGAATAAGGAAAACATGAGTTCAAATATAGGTTCAGATACTTAGTAATTGTGTGATCCTAGGTAAGTCAATTAACCTTGTTTGTCTCACATTTCTCCTTTGTAAAATGAGCTAAAAAAGGAAGTGACAAGCCACTTGACTATCTTTGCCAAGAAATTCTCAAAAGGGGGTCACATAGAAACAGATATGACTGAAAAGAATTTTACAACATTCGAGCCATGGAAAGGATTCTTAGGTATTTATCAAAGAATATTCAAAATTAATTTGGATTATAAATATTCTTTAAAACTCATTGAGGCAGAGATGATCTCTTGTAGGTGTCAGCATTCTTCAAAGTACCTGAAATATTTTTTTAAATTTTTTTTGCTATTATTACTGTTAAGTCCTTTCAGTCATGGACAATTCTTTGTTACCCCATTTGGGCTTTTCTTAGCAAAGATGTTAGAATGGTTTGCTCTTTCATTCTCCAGCTCATCTTAAAGATGAGAAAACTGAGGCAACAGGATTTAAGTAACTTGCTCAGGATTATGCTGCTATTAAGGATCTGTCACTGGATTTGAACACAGGAAGATGAGTCTTCTTGAGTTCAGGGATAGAGCTCTATCCACTGTGCCATTTCACTGCCTTTATTATTACCAGGTGCTCATTAAATATTTTTGAATGAATAATAATCCCTAACATTGACATAGCATTTTTAAGTTTGTAAAATACTTTGCAAAGATCATCTTATTTAATCTGAATAATAAACTATGTGAGGTAAATTCTTTTATTATCTTAATTATATAGATGTTAAAAAAGATCTCATTAAGATTTATTGACTTGCTCAAAGTCATGATGCAAGAATAAAACTCAAATCTTTCTGACTCTAAATACAGTGCTGTATCCAATATACTGCCTTGCTATATCTAGATTTTAGATCTTGTTTAGCATCAATATATTGTTATTCATTCATTAGGCACTTGGGTAGGCATTTTAAGTTGAACTTCGAAAATCAGGTTTTCATGAGATCATATTTTGAGCAAACAGCCCAGAATTGAATCCATTGAGCAATTGTTATGAGCAAGGCTCATTAGTAGATACTAGAGATTGAAAAGCAGAAATGAAATGGATCCTGTTTTCAGGAAAAAAAACAAAACATCAATTGTATGGAAAGAAAATAGCTTTTCATTCTATGCCTATTTGAAAACTGGAATTATTTTCTTTTTACTTGCTTGTGTTAATGTTTGAGGATGATTTTCTTATTTTAAGCATACTATTTATGAGACATCTTAATGAATCAGATGTAGCTTTTCTACTCTTCTAGATATGATGCTTAATATCTGCAATTCTTGTTTAGTCATTCTTCAGTGATGTCCAATTCTTTGTGACCCCAATTGTGTTTTTTCTTTGAAGAAATATTAAAGTGGTTTGCCTTTTCCTTCTCTAGCTCATTTTACAGGAACTGAGGCAAACAGGATGAAGTGATTTGAGTTCAGGAAATATTTTCTTACTCAAGCCCTTGGTCTATCAACTGTACCACTTAGCTGTGCCTAGCATCTTCAATTTATGTTCACTGTACACATTAAAAATCTCATTTATCAATAAAAATGAATTTGTATTAAAATGATGTGAGATACATAATCTGTCCATGAAATAGACTGAAATTAGCCCAGTCCTATTTATTCTATTGATTCAAACTTGTAGATTTTTTTATTTTGTTTTGTTTTGTTTTCTTGTATGTTCTAAAAAGAGCTCTGAAATCTAAGATCCCAGGCCTGGGATTAAGTTCTGTTACAAAACTAATCACTTCTAAATGACCAAGTAAAAGTTACCTCAAGGAAAGAGAAAATCATTTGCCTGATCTTCTTTCATTTACTTTAGAGCTAGAAATTAGGGACCTAAGCACAGATCAGTAAATAACAAAGGATTAACAAAGAATTGAGAAGATATCTATCTATCTATCTATCTATCTATCTATCTATCTATCTATCTATCTATCTATCTATATAAAATCCTGGATGTCAAGATAGTTATGGGAGGGATGTTTCCTATTCAGCAGGATGAACTTCCAAATTTTCTTGGTCTTGTTACTAATGTAATAGCTAACCTCTGCTATCTCACTATACTATAGAGCTTCAGGATATAGAAGGAGCTGAGAAATTATCTAAGGAACAGGTTGCCCATTTTGGGAATGACTACACCCACAGTGAGATTGTTCATTGCACTATTAACATCTGTCTACTACCTTGGGTTACCTGTGGTGAATTTCTCATACTCTAATCTTATTTGAATTTATCCTGGGTAAAGGTTCAGTAGAGAAGGAAACTGGAGCTTGAGGAGCCCCAAAGGGAATTGAAGAAGAGTGGGACTCTTCTGCTTTAACCAATTTTCCTCTGCCGCACAAAACTGCAGGATATTCATCTCTGCCAATGAGGACAGAGACCAGTATTAAAAGGCTTTGGGAAAGGAGTTAGATTTATAAATCCTCTGTGAGTCAGATATAATTTCCCCCTGCAACTTCACCCTCAGAATTTCTGAAGCAGTGAGCAGTAATTATTAGAATAATACCAGTTGTGAAACATAACTGAATGTCACTAATTCTTGTATAAAGAAATAAACTCTCACCTTGGGCTTTTAAACAGATTGGCAAAATTATTTGCAAGTTATTACCCTCTCCCTAACTCTTTCCCTTTGTCTTCAGCCTCATGAGAGAGAATGGTGGCTTCTGACAGGAGACCAGCTGCCCAGGACCAGAAGGTGAAACCAATACTGTCTCAGCCAATTTGGAATGTCTGTTAGGATTAAATTGGATGATGAAATTCTCGCCTTAGAAATCCATCAAAATAGCTTTATATTTGAATTAAATTTCTTAGGTGTTAAAATTTATGAGAATAAAGATTTTAATGACTACATTATCAATAAATCATATTATTTGAATGCCTAAAAAACTGATTTTTCAATTGATTAAAAATGAGCTCCATCACAAGATCTAAGAGATGATTTATCTTGAAAGATAAATTTTACTGCTGGTGAAATGTTTCAGATTGTCATTTCCTGAAGTTAAGATATTTCATCCAATGGACAGAAAGATGAAGAAGAAGGGGAACAAAATCTGGATGTCAAATTCCCCAAGGCATAAAAAATCTAGGTTTTTTTGTAGAAAAATATTATCAGGCTGCAACTTCCTTGTCAAAATACACTTCAACTATTTTGATTTGAGTTACTTTTACCATAAATATGAGTAATTAATTGTCCTCAAACCCTTTCTTCTCCATTTCTTATTGAAGAGCAACAAGGTATATATGTTGGAAGTGGGAGGTGGGGAAATGGACAGGGCAGCCTTCATTATTATTCAATGAAGAAACATATTCAGTATATAAATAAATAGGTTTCAACACCTGCAGATAAGCTGACATCTGGCTTAGAGGCAACCAACATCTGTTTGTAATTTGCATAAGATGCCATGACAGTGAAGAACTGTATTCTGTCACTGAATATATAACCTTGTTAAGTTACTAAAAAGAATCCAGAGATGAGATATTGAAGGAAGAATTAGGAATGGGTTAATTCCTGTATTATAAATTGACTTATGTAAAACAACCATAATCTGAAATGGGGATTTTTGTTCTTATTATTAGGATAGTAGGCAGAACAACATCCTTGGATTCATGTGCTGTTTCTGATATTATTTTTGTGGTCATGGGTAAGTCATTTAATTTTTCAGCATCTCAGGCAACATTGTAAGTAATACATGAATTGGTAGACATTTGATTGGAGATGTTTCCTCATCAAATTGCTTCCTTAAGCAGTAGATTTACAAAAATGATTGAAATAAAACACATGAATAAATGTATGATCATGGAATATATAGTGTACCCATTTATATAATTTAAGAAAATTGGAATGATTGTTTAACAAATACCACTTTAACAAAACTATACTAATTCTGAATTGAACATTAATTAGCAGAGTTTCATTGCTTGGGGGGGGGGGGGAAGAAAAACATCAACAACAAAGCCAAACTTTTCTAAGTTCAAATCAAATGTGAATGCATATATGTGTACTGTAAAGGACATTAGATACCACCAAGTCCTACTGCATCATTTAGTATATAAGGCATTTGAAGTACAGAGAGAATAATTACATAGTTAAGAAGTATATGATGAACAATTTGAATTCAGGTTTTCCTGATTCTAAATTCAGTAACCTGACCACTACTCAAAGGAGTATGTGTATATGTGTGTGTATATGTGTGTGTGTGTGTGTGTGTGTGTGTGTGTGTGTGTGTGTATTCCAGTTATTTAGAAAGTTGTCAAGTATTCAAGCTTCTTAAACAATATATACACAAAATAAAAATTAAAAATATTATGCAGCATGACACAGTGGATAGAGCCAAAGATTTGGAGTTTCAAACATTTGGGCTAAATTCCTCTTTTTCAGATAATTACTAGCCATGTAGTCCTGTCAGAAATAATTTTATTTTCTTAGCCTCAGTTTATCTCTAAAAGAATATTTATAATATTCCACATGTCAAAGTTATTGGAAGAATTAAATGGCAACATGTATAAAGTGTTTTGTAAAGTATAAAACACATATAAATATGTTTATTATTAAAGTTGTAAAGTATTTCTTTTCCTGTAATAGAAGAGTATTATGGATCCCAGACACAAATGGTAGAGTTGATCTGATCCTTTGATAGCCTGGCCAGGAAGCAGTCTTTTCCCATTACTGATAGTTCTCCTTTGAAAGTGCTATAGTTTGTGAAATTCTTCAAAATGAGGTGCTGAAAATTAATCACACTACTCTTATGACCATTCAGAGTAAAGTTCGAATCTCATCTTTTTTTTCTTTTAGAATAATTGTCTTTATTCACGAAATTTTAGATTTCCTTAGCTAGTTTGACTGACATAAAAGCAATATATCATATATATATGATATATGTTAATATGTACATAAGTAATACATAAATATATATATATTCTATATTCCATGCACTGCACATGAATCATGTATTATGCATATTTTAGTCTAAGACTCTAGTTTCATTAGTTTGATAAACTACTTAGTAAGAAAAATCTAGCCACTGTTGTCTATCAACAATTCATGTGTCAATCACAGGCGTGAAAAGTTGTCTAGGGCATTGAGAGGTTAAGTGACAGGCATCGGCATAATTGAGAGATAGGACTTTCTGGTTTTCTTGATTTTCCTAACTTCTGGGCTATCACTTTCTTCATTAGGCCAATTACAAAAATAAAATTCACATCTCAGATTTTACTTTAAAAAAAAAAACTGTTCTATAGCCTATGATAGCTTTAACAATAGAAGAATTCCTATCTCTTCCTCTTTAATTGAATACATTGCAACACTCATTCATTAAATGGAATAAGAAAACTCTTCAGATACTTTAGGATTAAAGCAATCTGAATTATCAGACCCTGAAATGATTGAAAAGTAAAGTTTTCTCCTCCTAGAGGGATACAACCTTTTCTAATTTGCATCTGACAGCACAATGAATAGAATGTTGGGCCTGGAATAAGGAAGACTTAAATCTTGCCTCAAATACTTACTAGCCGTGTGACTAGAAACAAATCACTCAGCTAATTTGTCTGCCTCAGTTTCTTGAACTATGGAATGAGAATAGTAATAACATCTACCTTGAGGTAATATTTATCAGATGTTTTCAGCATATTACTTGACACATAGGAGATGCTATATAAATGCTTATTCCCTTTCTTCCCCAAAACACTTATGCTTAATGTCACAATCACAGCTCTTAGAAGCAAAAGAGGCTTTGCATAGTTAAGTATGGTCAGAAACTCTGAGAGTCTTCCCCTTCTAGATTCATTATTTATTTAGATTTTCTTTGGACTAAGTGAAAGAGAAGATTCTTTTCCTCAAGTGCTACCCAACCACAATCATTGAATGGGTGCAGCCTCAGTCAAAGTGAAAACTGTTGCAGACCTTCTGTTAAAAAGGCCAAGGTCTCCCATTGCATGCAGGGCCATGTCCAGTCATCTGGGTCTATATCCTGCTACTGGACCCTGATGCCTTGGCAGGGGAAGTGAGGCAGGTGATCTTGCACAGCTCTCCCTCATTTCAATCCAATTCACTTGTTTGTCATAGCATCACCTCCCTGATGTCATGGTCCTTTGGAGAATAAAGGACAAATAACAACAACTTTCAGAAAGTTAAAGGCAGAAAGTCTATCTCACAAGGATAAAGAATCATGATACAGTCTTTGTGAGGTATCAAGCAAAATAAAAATGCCATTCATTTTATGAACTCTGATGCATTGGAAAATGTGTTTCCCTGTACTCCTGATTGACTTCCTCAACCACTTTCCTATTTTATTCTTGGGGTTCAAGTGTCTCCATACTGATAAACTATACTTAAAAATCATAAGCATTGTAACAAACATTGACATTTCATTAGTACCTCTGCCTCATTGTAGAAATGAAACTAGGCAGAGAGAGAGACCGAATAATTTAAATAAGACTATATAGGAAGTAAAGAATAGTCCCAGGATCTGAAAATGAGTCCTTTCATTTTAATTCACTATCTCTAAATCATATTTCCTCTTATTTCTACATCTTGATCTACTTATCTTACCTACCTATCTTCCAAAATTCTCTGTCAACTTATATGCAACTCATCTATAGATTTCTTGCTGATTTTGCTTCAGGAATACTTGATGGAAAGTATTGTACCATAGTCTCTAATGTTTATCTAGAACAGTCCTGGATGGAGTGATGCAAAAATACTGAAGATCATGAACAGTGCCACAGATTTTGCTATCTATTTTATTCTTCATTGTAATTGATGGTTGGAGATATAACCTAGTTGCCCTTTACCTGTGTCTTTTGGTAGAGGCTATCCCTAAAAATACAGGTCTCTATCTCTGTATGCCTTAGTGGAGAGAGTGTCTGGTATGATCAGAAAAATCTTCTTGAATTCAAATCTGGTTTCATGCACTTACTAGCTCTATGATTCTAGGCAAATCAATGAATCCTTTTTTATATTTATTTTTAATACACATTGCTTTATGTATCACATTGTGAGAGAAAAATCAGAGTAAAAGGGAAAAACTATGGAAGAGATAAAAACAACAGAAAAAATATGTGAACATAGCATATATTGATTTATATTCAGTCTCCTTAGATATTTTTTCTGGATATAGTTGGCATTTTCTGTCCAAAGTCTATTGGGATTACTTTAGATCACTAAAGTACTGAGAAGAATCAAATCTTTTATAGTTGATCATCATACACTCTTGCTGTTATGATGTACAATATATTTGTGGATCTGCTTGTTTCACTCAGCATGAGTTCATGTAAATCTTTCCAGAACTTACTAAAATCATCTTCATTATTTTTATAGAACAATAATATTCCATAAATTTCATATACTATAACTTATTCAGCCATTCCTCAATTGATGGGTATCTATCCATTTTCCAATTCTTTTCTATCACAAAAAGAGTTGCAACAAAAAATTTTGCACATGTGAGTCTTTTCCTCTCCTTTATGATTTCCTTGGGATATAGAGCCAGTAGTGTCACTGCTGGATCAAAAGGTATGCACAGTTTTATATCCTTTTGGGCATAATTCCAGATTGCTTTCCAGAATGGTAGGATCAATTCACAACTCCACCAATAATGCATCAGTGTCCCGATTTTCTCACACTGCCTCCAACATTTATCATTATCTTTTCATCATTTTAGCCATCTGAGAGGTGTGACTCCTTTCCCCCTCACTTTTCTTATTTGTAAAACAAGCTGGAGAATGAAATAACAATCTAGTATAGTATCTCTGCTAAGAAAATATCCAAATGGGATCATTAAAAGTTGATTAGGATTGAAACTATTGAATAACAACAAATTATTATATGGATTAATCTTTTAGCCAGGAAACTTTAATATTTAGAAATAGAAGGTGAATTGAACTTTCTAAATTCATTATAGTTTTTATTTTGCTTAAAAGTACAATTTACCAAGAACTAAGAGCTTATGATTCGCTGGTTCTTTGCAAAGTTAATTTTTACATAAATGGCAAAAATTCAATTTGCCACAGCCTCAACAAAATATCCCTGATTTCAGAAGTCCAGATGTCCACATTTTTACATAGAATTTCAAAACTGCTCTTCACATTAAATATGGAATAGTGTGATAGCAGTAATTTAGAAAATGTTTAATTTATAGTTTGGTCACATCACAGTTCTCAACTAATTTGATTTCTTGATTAACATTTCCTACATTAGATTTATTTATTTTTAAATATAATTTTCTCCTCTTCTACCCCCCTTCCCTCTTGCCAAAATGTTAGGCAATTTGATGTAAGATATAAAAGTGTTATCATGTAAAACATATTAGTCACAGTTCTGAAAGAAGAAATGTATGGGAAAGGGGAAAAAGCATGAAATAAGAATAATAGATGAAAAAAGTATGCTTCAATCTGCATTCAGAATCCATCAGTGCTTTATCTGGATATGTATAATATTTTCCTTCATGAGTCCTTTGTTCTTATCTTGAATCATTGTGTTGCTGAGGTTTGTTTTTCCTATTGATTATCACAGAATGTGACTGATACTATGTACCATATTTTCTGGTTCTGCATGTTTAACTTTACATTTGTTTGTACAAGTCTTTCCAAATCTGAAATTTGCCTGTTCATCATTTCTTATTGCATGATAGTATTCTATTACATTCATATGCCATAGTTTATCCATCTATTTCCTGGTGGTGGGCATCTTCTCAATTTCCAGTATTTTGCCACCATAAAAAGGCTACTATAAATATTTTTGTATATTTTACACTTATTCCCCTGCTTATGATCTCTTTGGGTATGCACAATTTGGCTGTACTTTTATCATGGTTTCAAATTGTTTCCAGAATGTTCAATTCAATTTACAATTCCACCAACAATATATTAGTATCTCAATTTTCCTACATTCTCTCCAATGTTTATCATTTTCCTTTTCTATCATAGTAGTCAACATGATAGGTGTGAATTGGTACCTCAGAGTTATTTTAACTGTATTTCTCTAAGCAAAAGTGATTTAGAGCATTTCTTCATCTGATTTTAGATAGCTTTGGTTTCTTCATCTGAAAACTGTTTAAATCATTGACCATTTATTTATTTGGAAAATGGCTTGTATACTTTTAAATTTGACTCAATTATCTCTATATTTGAGATATGAGAATTATCAGAGATACTTGCTGTGAAGATTGTTTCCTAGCTTTTGGCTTTCCTTCTAATTTTGATTATTTTGGTTTTGTTTCTTTAAAAAAATTAATTTAATATAATCAAAATTTTTCATTTTCCATTTTATAAAGCTCTCTGTTTCTTATTTGCTAGTGAATGTGTAAATCACTAAACTCCTCCTTTAAGAATGCTATACTATACATATATGTTTAATATCGACATTACTTCATAGCCTGTTGTACTTTTTAGCAAGAGGGCATTTCCTTACTTTTAAAAAATTATATCTATTTTTGCTTTTTTTTTTTTTCTGAGACTAATACCCCTAATTTTTCATTTTTTAAAAACTTCGGTTGAAGGATAATAGATTCTCCTCCAGGCCCTTCTTTTACTCTTTGTGTATCTCTCTGCTTCAAGTGTATTTCTTTTAAACAATATCTTGTAGAATTCTGGTTTTGGATCTACTTTGCTATTCACTTCTGTTTTATGGAAGTTCATCCCAATCACATTCATAGTTATGACTACTAACTCCATTCTGTTTTTCTTCCTGTTTCTCTTCTTCCTTCTTTCACCCTTTCACTTCTCAACAGTATTTTGCTAGGATGCTTCTTATCCTGGACTGCACTCCCCTTTTACTAGAGTGAGACATGCTGGTTTGTTTGTTTGTTTGTTTTTGTTTATTTGTTGATTGGTTGTTTTTTTTTTTGTTGTCTGTTTGTTTTGTTTTGTTGCTGTTGTTGTTGTTGTTGTTGCTGGTTTGCTGATCTTCCAAGTTTCTTGGCCTCAAAGATTGTTTCTACTTTTTGTTCATTTTTCTGTTCCAGGATCTATTTGGGAGCACTATTTTATAGTTTTTTTTTGGGAGGTGAAAATGGGAGAATTATGGTCATTTGCTACTTATTCCACCATCTTGGTTTCCAAAATTTCTCCCTTGATCACATTTAAAACACATATTCTGCTAATCCAATACCTATTTAGCATTCTTTTAATTTAATGTAGATTTCTAATTGACTAACACACCAAAGAAGCTATTTGGCTACAGCTATTAAGAAAAATGCAATGTTACATACATGCATGGAATATTTCTCATCATTCATGTAAAAATGCAGAGTTTTAAATTTAAGTAGCCAGTTGCTTTTTCCAAATGAAAAAAGAAATGAGTTCTATTTACTTTTAGTCTTTTATTTTTCTGTAATATGAAATGGTATTGTAAGTCTTTAGATATCATTTTTGTTCTCTTGTTTATATTTGTCTTTTCATTTCTTGTACTTCAAAAATATCTACTATAGATATTATATCTATAGCTCTCTCTCTCTCTCTATATATATATAAATATATATATATGAGGGTTAATGAATACTGACTGAATAAAAAACAATCAGCTATCCCTTTGTTGAGGTAATAAAAATATTAAATCTAGGGGGATTTTCTTGAGCTTCTTCAAACTTACCACCTTGTTAATAACCTAATAAATATATAAATAAAGTCATCTATGGGTCTAAGGATACTTAGTGGCTATGCTATATATTTTAATATTTCTTTATGGCTTCTTTATTTTCTTACCAAAAGAGAATATTTTATATTCATTAAAATATTCCTAGTATATATTCATTTTTTTTTTAAAAAAGTAGAACAAGTAAAGGCCCGCAATTTGGCATGAAGTTATGTAATCTTAGATAAGTGAGTTTTTAATTTCTGACTGAGGCATTTGAATAGTTATTTCTCAATATTAGTGAATCTTTATTAAAATTTATTAAGATATATATGTGTATATATATATATATATATATGCATTGAACACTTATCATTATGTTTGTATATTTGTGACTTTTTAAAAATCATGCAGTAATTATTATTAATTATAACTACCTTATAATTAATATTAATTTAAAATAGATGGAAAGATTTCAAGCTTTATTTTTCAAATTAGATAAAATATTTTTATTTTTCAGTATTTTGGCTATATTATCTAACTTTATGAATATGCTGCAACCATACCAATGAATTTATAATTGTGCAGTTAAATTGTATTTCCATTGGTAATGCTAAGCTATGATGAGAGAGATTTAAAGCAGAGGGTTTGTTTTTTTTTTTACATTAATATATTTAATTTTTCCATTCTTATTTCCAAGGGCTCAAAAAGTGATAGAAAAGAGAAGCCTTAAAATAGCTGTCACTGAAATTGATCATTCATTCAAGTAAGGTGGTTGTTGTTGTTTTAAAGTAAAAGTTCTTATTAAGTGCTAATCATAGAGTCAGGTGTTAAGATTCAAAGAGAAGAATAAAATAGTTCCTGACATTAAGGAGATTATATTCTAGATGATAAATCATATGAATACAGATAAGTACACACAAAATACACAGGCAAATACAAATTAAATAAGGTTATTGTTTCTTGGAGGAGGTAGAGAGACAAATAGGGGGAGGTTAGAAACATCTAACATGGGAGAAATGGTGGTGTTTTAATCCCTCGCAAATCCTTTATTAGATTCTTATTTTTGGTTTTTTAATGGATAAATTCAGGAATACTCCTAATGTCAAAGCAGGAATCATTACATGGAGCCTGGAAACTCTCTACCCAGTAAAGCTTTCTGGAAGGAAGCTATTGTAGAGATTTTGAAAGTAAATAAATACACATCTCCAAGGAACCTTAATGAGCTCCTGCATCAATAATAATGGCATCCTGCTTGAACTATTTCCCTTAGTTAATGAGAATGCCATATACCAGCACACCTCAGCCTTCCCTATCTGCCACAAATGTCAGCTCAATGAGAAGGTAGCATTATGCTAAACATTGTTTCCACCCCTCCAAAAATCTCTGCCGCTTGAACAGACTGTTAACCTTCAATAAAGCTTTCAAATCAATTAAATTGGAGTTATGTTTGCTGATGACTGTACACTGGAGACTCACACATGGGAGGATATGCAGTTAGTCATTGATCATTTCACAAATTTGGCACAAGGAAAGGGCTGGAAATTAGTCTGACAAAAAGTGGTTGAATGCCAACCTGCCTTAGATGAAACTAACAAGCATCCAAGATGTAGGAATGGCATGAAAGGAGTGATGTTGCACAATTGTGTGGCCTGGTTATTACATTATCCAAAGATAAATTACAAGGCATGACAGTAACAGTTGGCATTAAGGAAAGCAAGTGCCCATTTTGGAAAGCTGATGGCCTGACTGGCTTACATAAACCTAAAAAGGAGGCAAAGTTCATTCTAGGTTCCTTTCTATGTTACTTCACGATTTTTGGTGTTATTGTTGTTGTTGCTGTTGCCTAAGGACACTCATCTTCTATTTCCAAGCACTCCAGGTTCTGTTGCCTTCACTAACTTCTAAAACCCACAGTGATTTTCCTTTTTTTCAAGTGCCTTTAGAATGTGTTCTCCATGATCTTAACCTGGGTAGTTCATTGTATAACAACTTACAGGAATCTCAGAATCCCTGACCATCCCTTTCCTTTTTCGACATACAGTATCATACATACACACAGATATATGTGTGTGTATGTGTGTGTGTGTGTCTGTGTGTATATGTAAGTGTACACCTGTGTGTGTGTGTATGTATATGAGTGATACATATATTTGATTAGGTAAGAGACCATTCTTTAGGTAAAAGAGGTCACTTCTTACCTAACCTTCTTCATTGATTAGGCACTGTCTCAGTCAAACAAAGACCTAAGCTTAAAAAGACCAAAAAGACTTTCACTACTTTCAGAGTCACATTTAGTTATCTAGATCTATATCTTGACATTGGACCCAGAAAGCCCCAGAAGAAAAAATGAGACTGGTGACTCTGCACAGCTTTCCCTCACTTAAAGCCCATTAATTTTTAAGTCATGGTACTTGATGTCATGGTCCCTCTTTGAGAACAAAGGACAAACAACAACAAAGTATAGATAACATTTCTATATATCAAATAATCCAGGACAGGTCACACAAATAGAATAACGTTTTGAAATAAAAGGACCCCAAGGGGCTAACAAATATTAATTTATTATTTAATTATTTTATGCATATAAATCTTATTCCTGTCAATTCGTTGAGGGACTTTGCTCATTTCTCCCTCTCTCTCCTTCTCTCTCTCTATCTGTCTCTCTCTCTCCTCTCTCTCAGCAACTCTCTGTGCTTGAAATAGTAGCACATGCTGAATAAAAATATCAAAGAACAGCATTAGAATGTAGTCATTATACTTACAGCTGGAAAGGATCTCAAATGTATTAAATTATTCCATTCTCTTCATTTTCCAATTGAATAAATGAAGTTCATAGAAATGGTATAGTTCCTCCATGACAAAATGACAACCACTGTAAGATATATTGTATATATAAGTATACTGTAAGATATACACTATATAAGCTAAGATATCGCTTAGATTAGAACCTAGAATTCATGGTTTCTAATCCTAATCTATCCATTATATCATGATACTTCTCCTCATTAAATGAGAGGAATATTGGTATGTTGGATAAGTGGCTGAGCACAGTCAGAAAATCCTTGTTTCAAATTTTACTTCTCATAATCAATGTGTCTGTTTCCTCACCTGTTATAAAGTGAACATAAGATTCATTGTGCCTATCTCAAAATATCATTGAAATAATCACATGAAATAATAAGTCAAATGCTTTGCAGACTTTAAAATTATGTAGTAATATAAGTTATTAAAATAGATAAGATAAAAAAGCAGATTTCTCAAGGCTCTGGTAGAAAGCAACATCTACATGACTCAAAGACCTGGACTTGTTACTAACGACTTGATAAACTTTGTAATTTTATCAGCTCTATCAATCCTACATGTCTTGTTTTAGCATTTGCTATCCATCATCTCAATGCTTGCAAGTGCCATTTCTGCTTGGAGATTGAGGTTGCAATTAAGTAGAGTCAGACTTGTTGGGCAAGCTGTGTAAGGATACTGGATGACTATCCCAAACACCGATTTAATAGAAGATAGGTATATTCATCATGGTGAGGTGAGGCACTCACAGGATGCACAGAAAATCATCCAGAAGAAATGTAACATCATTATAGGAAATAGGCATATTATTTCAGTTGATGGAATCACCTGTTACAGTGCTGTCAGAAACAAGGTGGTTCAGTGAGTACAGAATCAGCGTGCCGTGATTGAAGCCAACAGCGTGAGCCAAAAACATTGTAAAGTCTTCTAGGAAAAGGCTGCAGATGACAGCAGCTCAATGTTTTTCTGAATTCAGTCCTAGTTGCAAAATATATAATTAAAATCTGTGATTGTAAGTATCACCATACTGCTCCTTCATGACAAAAGAAAATCATATTTATATTTGAAGGTCAATGTTGTCTAAGTGATTGTTGGTAAAATTGTACATAGTTCTAGCCATCCTGGAAAGTGAGGCACTAAGGGGTACCCATGAAGTGGGGAAATTGCTGAGCAAAATTATGGTATATGGATGTAATAAAATACATCCTATCATAAATAATAAAAGGGGTGGTTTTCAGAGAAATGTGAGAAGACTTAAGGATTCAAATTTAAATGAAATCAAATCACAACTAGATTTCAGATGAATCAGTACTATTCACAATATAGTTTTGATGCTGTCTACCTCCTGATACAGAATAGATAGAATGAGGTGTAGAATTAGATAGTTTTTGACATAATCAATAGAGAAAATTGTTTTCTTTGCCAGATATTCTTAAATTGACCATGCCAAAAAATTAAAATAATTGTTTTTGCACTCCAAGTATATTATTTGTCAAAAGGATTTTTTTAAATCAGTAAGGGGAAAGGAGAGAGGAAAAAAGGTGGTTCTCTTTTATTAGTTAAATATATTTAATTTAAAGTACATGACTAAATAATTTAGGGCAGCTAGTTGGTATGGTGGATAGAGAGATATACCTGGAGTCCAGAAGACCAGTTCAAATACAGCCCAAGACACTTACTAGCTGTGTGACCTTTGCTAATTTTCTTAACCCTGTTTGCCTCATCTTCTTCATCTGTAAAGTGAACTAAAGAAGGAAATAGTAAACTACCCCCATGATATTTGTCAAGAAAACAGAAATGATGTGTGAAAAGTGAGGAAAAAATGGAACAGCTAAGTGATTACGATCTTTGTTCCCGAAGAGTGTTAAAATGTCTCTAGAGGATAGTATTCCATGGAGGCAGAAAAGGAAAAAAAAAAAAAAAACACTTTTATGCTACTATCCATTAGATAGTAGCAAGGCCAGAGATGACAACTTCTGTGGCTTGAGGGAAGATTTATTTGGGAATATTGCAACATTATGTCATGGCACAATACTGTACAAAGAATACATGTTAACCTGCTGAGTTTGAATGGCCATGCTCATGCTTTAGCAAGGTTGTATAAATGTGATTTACTTTGGGGTTTTGTAAAAGCTATAACTAATGACAAAATACTGAAAATATTCGATTTTTGTGAGAAACATACAAAACTCTTTTTTAACGACAGTTCAGGGGATATTAAATAAGTGGTATTCAATATAGTTCAGGAAAAGAAATTTCAAATATAAAGCCATTTTGCTTCCAATAGTCAACAGAAATAAAAATTGGGATGGTCTTTAATTGGTAATAATAATAAGTTATTATTCATATGATATCATAAACAATACAGCCACTTTTATTTTTCCAATGGTTTTAAAAGCCAATTTCACTATTTTGTTCCTTACACTAAATATTCACAATAGCTGATCTTATTTCTTTTGGAATAAATACAAGAATTCTTATTTAGAATTCCCCCATTTTGAACTCTCAATATTCTTTTAGGTAATGATAGAGCTTATCTGGTTAGGAGACTCAACATTTTGGTGCAATCAGCAAAATGTTACTTATAAGCAGAAGTATCTTGGGGACTTCACCATTTTTAGGGACCACTTTCCATTTGGATACTATGTGGAGCATCTTCATGTCAGTTCTAAATATTTTTGTCTGGCTAACATATATCATTTCACAACTAATTTCATACTAGTCATAAAAGGAGTGTCAAATGAAATTATCTCCATTTTTAAAAAGAATTTTATGCAATCATGATATAGTTATGAAAGTTTTCTTCTTTGAAGAATAGTTTTAGGAAGATACATGGCTTTACTAATTCCAGGGCTCTTAAGTGTTAATGAATAATAAGCAGAGTGAGATATGGTATTCTCTTTTCCTTGAGAGAAAAGATAGCTCTGATATTATCATTTAAAAAAATTATTTATTTAAAAATAAATACAAAGTAGAAAAAGAAAAATGCCATGGGCACAACAAAACATAAGAAAAGATTCTAAATATGAAACAATAGATTTCTATTTCAAGAAAACCTATATAATAAAAAATCCGCTTTTGTGTTCAAAGCTGTCCATCTCTGCTTTCTTGTATGTTTTTCTTTTTTCTGTGCCATTTTCCCTTTATTCTTTCCTCCCCCTTCCCTCCCCTATCACCCCCAAAAAGGCTAGAATTAAGTGCAGATATATTTGTGTGTCTAATATATTATTGATAGAGTTGTGAACCTATTCAAACATTCTGGAGAGCAATATGGAACAATGCATACACTGTCATCCAGCAGTGTCTCTACTAGACCTTTATCACAAAGAGATCATTAAAAAGGGAGGAGGACCCATATATACAAAGATAATTATAGCAATCCTTTTTGTAGTGGCAAGGAACTGGAAACCGAGTAGATATCCATCTGTTGGGCAATGACTGAATGAATTATGGGATATGAATGTTAGGGAATATTATTGTTCTATAAGAAATGATCAGCAGGATGATTTCAGAGAGGCCTAAAGAGACTTATACGAAGTGATGCTATGTGAAGTGAGTAGAACCAAGAGAACAATGTACAATGCAACAAGGAGATTATGTGATGATCAATTCTGATGGATGTGGCTCTTTTCAACAATGAAATGATGCAGGTCAATTCCAGTAGACTTCCGATAGAGCCATCTACATCCATTGAGAGGATTGTAGGGACTAAATGTGGATCACAAAATAGTATTTTCAGAGTTTTTTGTTGTTATTGTTGTTTGCTTGCTTTTCTATTTTCTTTTTCATTTTATTTCCTTTTTGATCTGATTTTTCTTATGCAGCATGATAATTGTGAAAATATGTATAGAAGAATTCCACATGTTTAATATATACTAGATTTCTTGCTGCCTAGGGGATGAGTGAGGAGAAGGGAGAGAGAAAAATTTGGAATGCAAGGGTCAGTGTTGAAAACTATGCATATATTTTGAAAACAAAAAGATAAAAAGATATATTTGTACATGTATATATATATGTGTGTGTGTGCATACACACATATACACGTAAATACACATAGGTAGATATCTGTGATAATACTCATATATACACACATATACATTCAGATACATCCATATAAGGTTATACTAAACTTGTTTCTCTTACGATAGATAATATTATCCTTCTTAAGTTCAAATCTTTCATATTTTTCTAAATCCAGCAACTCATCATTTCTTTCAATAAAGTAATATTCTAACAATAATATCTAGTTATTTTAAATAGTCTAAAACAATATTGATTAGGATGGCTGAAAAGTAGTGTAACTTCCTTATTTTTTTCTCTTTTGATTAAATCTATTTTAGCTTTAACTAAAACCTGTTCTTGTTATTTCATATTTACTATTTTTGCATTAGCAAAGATGAGACAACTCACTCTCCCTTTATTATACCTGAAAATCGTCTCTTTGTTTTTGTTCATGATTCTTTCTCTATCTAGAATGTAGCCCATATCTTCTAACTGTTAATTTATTTATTAAAGTATAACTAAAATGTTTTGGAATTATTTTTCCCCCACCACAAAGGCAGGTGATGGCACACTGGATAGAGTTAAGAACAGCTGAGGTCAAATCTGACATAACATATTTATTAGCTGTGTAAACTTGAGCAGTTCACTTATCATTAGTTTCTTTGACTTTAAAATGAGGTTAATAATAATATCTATCTCACAAGGTTTTTGTAAGGATTAATAAAGGTAATATTTGTAAACAATATTTAGAACACTGTCCGGCATATCAGTACCATTTCATAAATGTGTATTTCTTTCCTATTTCCTTTAAGAAAGCCTTCCTTTATCCTCCATAATTCATAATTTACCTCTACTCCCCACTTTTGCACATTATTTATTCTTATTTTATGCTTAATAAGTTGAGTCCTAGTTTTGATATCAGAAGATTTAACTTCAAATGTTGCATTTAACATCTGGGCTTGTTGCGACTCAGATTGGTTGAGCATTTCATGTTCAGAATTAGAAAAGTGTGACACTTATAGATCTTCTAATATTTAACAAATATAAATTTATTTAATAGTAATTTGGAAAGAATATTCAGCAAAGAGCAAAGGATGTTCAGCTATGTATAGTACTCCTCCTTCTATGTCTTTCAAGATGGCAGGCCAGTCAACACAATGTATCCCCTCATTCCTCTGGGAGTGGACTTGTTAGGACTCTTTCCTTTTTGTTTTTGTATTCACAAAGACTAGCAGAGTGATTTGTACATAGATGCACAATAACTGGTTGTTGATTTGACTCACCAAACCTCAGCTGTCTTTTCATCTTGTAAATTCCCTTCCCTCCTGTAGCATATTCACCCTGCAACATTCCTCTGTCCCTCTGACTCCTTTCTGTCATTATTAAATTCCTCTAGAAACTTTCATTGAAATTTCCAATTTCCCAGGCCAATTATCCTTGCTTTCTTTCTGGCTATTACTTGCTTTCGGAGAATCCACAACAGTGTCCCTTCTTCTCCTGCCGAAAATTTTCATCTGCCTCTGACATTTCTTTTTTTCCCTCTCTAGAAAATGAGTTCCTTGAAGCAGAGACACATTTCATTCTATTTTTGATTACATTTGTATTCCCAATATTTAGTATAACGACAGTTAAATAGTAAATGCATAATATATGCTTGTTAACTTAACTAGAATGATTTTGATTATACTTGACTTTAAGGAACTTCTTTACCCCATCCATAGACCTGATAGGATAGATGCCTTTCCTGATAAATAGAGGGAGGACTAAGATTCTTCTATAATAGTGGGAAGATAAAAATGGTTAATAATAATAATAAATTAAAGGTGGAATTACAGAAGTAAGATCCAGAGTTTTTTTTTTTTTTTTTTTGGAAACTTCTATGATGAAACTATTGTATTAGCAATTGAATTATTAATTGTTAACAAACAATTATTTTGTATTGTGTGTACATATTATCTATGTGAGATATAGATATGTGTTTTTAACTCCTGACTATGGCCAGTTCAGAAATGATATATTTCAGAGTATTTCCTCCTCTTATTTTCCTGCTCTGAATTTTAATCAAAATAATTTTTAAAGTGTTTTTTTTTAAAGACTTGGGAAAAAAGAGCATACATTTAATATAATTTTTTCAATTCTTGTAAAATACTAATGTGACAAGATTGATGTTACTCTTGTTATCCAATTCTTTTTTCTGTTCCTAAAAATAATAGTTTTTATCTTTCTAAAAATATGTATTTTCTTGAACTTTTCCTTTGAATAAATCAATCCCTTATACTTTATGCATATATATTAGTTGTTTTAAGTGACACGATACATTCAAAATTAGATTTAGAAACTGACTTCTAAAAAATATTTTGAGCTCTATTTTTATATGATTGAATAATAGCCTCCAAATCTGAGAAAGCCAATGTTTAAACAGTGATTTGCATTTCTCATCTATTTTTGCCCAAAGTGTATTTTCCATTCTTTCCATAAGATATGGGCAAGTGATTCTATCTTAGTTGTCTCTCTGACATAGATTACAAATGCATTGGTTATAGAACAGCTTGACTAAGGCCATACCTAAGTGAGGCAAGTGTTTCTATCTACTCTCTATTATTTGGTCTATAGTGTTTTTTGTTTCTCAAATGCAATGTGTACATATTCTGAGCCAGAAAGTTAACAAATTATTTGCTGGGTGCTTTTAGCTTTACTGTTATTTTGGTTTGTTGATGACCAAATGCTGATTACATTTCTAAGCCCAACCATCTCTCATGCTGAGATGTTGTTTTTACCTCTAGAGCTAAGAAATGCCTTAATTAAATAGCTCAGAGATTGATATTTTCTCTTGTCATTCTTGTATTCAACTATAGACCTGGTTTTCATTTCATCAGTTTTAGCATTGTATATTCAGTACAACCCAACAGCTAAATGACACAGTGGATTGAATAGCAGACCAGAATTCAGGAAGACCTGAGTTCAAACGTGGCTTCAGATTACAGATGTAAATAAAATGCTGGCCTAAACTGATAGAAAGAATATGGTCAACTAGGATTTTGTAATATAGATCAAAGCTTCTTAAACAATGGATCACAATTCCATATGGGGGTCTCTTAACTGAATGTGAGGGATGCAAAATTCTAATTTATTATCAGTAAATATTGAATTTATATACTTATTTTATAAACAATATATCCAGAGTCATTTAAAAATTTCTCAGGCAAAAGAAGGATCATGAATGGAAAAAGTTTAAGAAGCCCTGAATAGATTAATGAACTATAGTTCCACTGCTTATCTAGAAGGTCAGTTATCTGACTTTCAAGTTCATGACTAATTATACAACGTAACTTTAAAAAAGGGATAAAGGAAATACCATAGCAAAGATCCCTGAAAATTGTGGGTAGAATCATTAATAATGGCAAGAATTTATATCAGTTAGCTTCACATCAAAGTAAATAACAGTAAACCTTAGAAATATCTAGAAAACTCAATAAGCAAAGTACTCTTAGCCAAACAACTCTATAGAGTTAACAGTCCTCAAGGTCATTACTATACTAAAGTTCTAGATAATCGTTGATGTCCATAATTATGTCAGTCCATTCCTACAACAGGTATGCCAAGCCAGTGCTCTCCAGAATGGCACAGCACACAATGTCTTGTAGAAACTAAATTGTTTTATAATAACACACATAGGAAATGGGCAATAGGACATTCTATACATGACAAAATTCTTCCCTTTTCAAGATGGGGAAAAATTGTATCTATTATTCTATCTTAACATTTTAGAATAGAGTAAATGATCTCTTATTGCTGAATATACTTTGTGTGATAAAAAAGTCATTCTCACTGCATAAAATAGTTTTCATATTAATTAGCAATGCTATTAATAATAAGAGGTAATATTTTTAATATTATATACTGCCACCTTTCTTTGTCTTCTTTCTCTTCCCTCCTTTCTTCACTCCTTCCTTCCTTCTTTCTATGCTTCCTTCCTCTCTTCTTCCCTGATTTCCCCCTTCCTTTTTTCTCTCTCTCTTTTTTTGTGACTTCCAATTTTTTCTTTCTTTCTATCCTCTCTCCTTTCTTCCCTACATTCGTTTTTTCACTTCACTGCTTTCTTTTTTCCCCTGTATTTCTGAATATCCTACCAAATGTCAAAATGTATTCTATCAATTAGAAATATTGACCCAGACAACACTTTTCTAGAGGTTGTCTCTTTGCTGGCAAAACAATAAATGTTCATTAGCCATGAGAATAGATAAGATCCGGCTGGGTTACAAACCTATTGATTATCCCATCTAGATATTGAAGGGCTCCTCTTCAGATGTAGACTGCTGTCATACTTTGAAATCCTGTTAATGCTTCCTAAATTGTATTTTATTCTATTCTGAATACGTGTTTTTGAAGTTTGTGGCTTAACCCCTAAACAATTCTAATTTTATTTCCAAGTGCTACGGTATCATTAATACAAAGATGTTGAGGTAAATTTATTCATTGTCAAGAACATGGGCTTGGGATCAGGAAACCTGGGTTTAGTTATTGATTGTCACAGTTTACTTATCTATACAAAAACAACTCACAGTTTTTCTGTCCTTCCTCATTTTTAGAATAAGAATAATATCATCAAATACCAAACAAGATTTTTGTGGAAATCAGTGTGGTAAAGTAGAAAAAAAATACAACAATATAAAGTCAGACCACATTGCTTTATATATGGCTACTTATTACCACTTATGCTACCTTGGGCAAGGTATTTAGCTTTCCTATCTAGAGTTAACTCTATAGTAAATTGTGATCCAGATTATATTATTTCCAGATTTTGTAACTCTAAATCACATCATCACATAATAATTTGAATATTTTGTGAAGATGTGAAGATAATTTTTTAAGATAGAAAGACTTCACAAAAAGTTTAGTGCAATATATAAATGTATTATGTATACTATAGATTAAAAAATAATCTAATTTTAAATAATTATTCAGCTTCATTGATCATATTCAGATTAATTTAAGGAATGTGAAATTTTACAAGCTAACTGATGCACCTAGGTGGCTTAGTGGATAGAATATTGGACTTTAAGTTGAGAAGATGTGTTCAAATTTGGTTTCAATTTGTTTACTCTCTATATGATCTTGGGCTTAATCACTCTTAGTTTTAATTTGCGTGACTGTACATTAGAGATAATCAGGAACAACTGAGATATGCAAAATGGTTTTTAAACCTTGAAATACTATGTAAATGCTTGATGATGATGATAATGATGATAGTGATCCAAAATGAAAAATAATGTTTTTTCACACATTCTTGATAAAAGTAAACTCCTTTAAAATCAACTAATAATAAGATATACTACATTATAGTGAAATAAGAATCAGGAAAATATATTAAACATCCTTTAAAGAAGGGAATGAGAATAGTAAGTAGCTAATTTTTTTCAGGCAAAGAGTGGTAAAATGATTTACCCAGTGGATAGACCTTTGAAGAGTTTTAAAGGGACATACATACATACATACACATATATATCAGAATTGTTTTAATTTGCATTTCTCTAACCAGTCATGAGTCAGAATATTTTTTTTCAGATTACTATTGATAGCTTTTATTTCTTCTGAAAACTTCTTATTCATATCCTCTGACCATATAATAGATTGGAAATAATAGCTTTTAAAAAAATAAATTTAACTCAGTTGCCTATAAATTTGAGAAACAAGGCCTTTTTTAGAGAAACTTGCTGTAATCTCTCCACTCCTTCTAATTTTGTTTGCATTAGTCTTGCTTCTGCAAGTCCTTTTTAATTTCATGGAATTAAAATAATCCATTTTACTTCCCATGATCCTCTTTATATCTTATTTAATCACAAAAAATTTTCCTACGCATAAATGTAACAGATTTTTTTTCCATTTTCTCCTAAATTGTCCATAATGTTATCCTTTATATCTAAATTATATATTCATTCTTACCTAATGGTGATATAGTATGAAATGTCAGTCCTTGCCTAATTTAAGCAAGACTGATTTTAAATTTTACAATTAAAAAAAAAATACTGAGATCTTTGCCCTTAAAAATTGGATTTTTAATTTATCGCATCTTAAATTACAATGGTCATTTGCTACTCTATATTATGTACTTAATTTATTCCATTGATCCACCATTTTATTTCTTAACCAGTATTTAATTGTTCTGATGATTATTGATTTGTAATATAGTAATATAGTTGAAATTTGTTATTGCTAGATTGTTTTCCTTTATTTTTTCATTAATTCCTTTATTATTCTTGATCTTTTTTTCTCCTAAATGAATTTCATTATTATTTTCTGTAGCTTTATAGAATAATCCTTTTGTACTTTATTATGACACTGAAAAAGTAAATTAACTTAGGTAGACTTGGTGTGATTATGTTGGCTTCTTCTGCCCACATTCAATTAACATTTCTCATGTTGTTTAGGTCTATATTTGTATGAAAGATATTCATATAGTTCTTGGTTTTTGTCTTGGCAAGTAGATTCCCAAGTATTTATATTACAGTTATTTTAAATGGAATTTCTCTTTCCATCTTTTCCTGCTACATTTTGTTGTCAATATATAGAAATGCTGATGATTTATGGGGGTTAATTTTACATTCTGAAACTTTGCTAAAGCTATTAATTGCTTTAAATGTTTTTTTTTTTTAAATATGATCTGCTAGGGGTTTCTAAGTATATTATCATATAATCAGTGAAGAGTGATACTTTTGTTTCTTCGTTGCCTACTCTTATTCTTTCAGTTTTTTTTTCTTATTGTTATAGTTAGCATTTCTGGTACAATTCTGAATAATGATGATTATAATGGACACACTTGGTTCAATCTTAATCTGATTGAGAAGCTTCTAGTTTATCTCAGCTATAGATAATATTTGCTCTTTATTCTATATAGATACTATATGTCATTTTAAAAGAAAAACTCCATTTATTCCTATTTTTCCTAATGCTTTTTTAAAAAATAGGAATGGGAACATTATACATACTTTTTTATACATGTATTAATATAATCATTTTTTTGTTCTTTTTATTAATGTGGTAAATTATGCTGAGGGTTTTCTTCATATCAAACCATCCCTGCATTCCTGATATAAATCCCACCTCATCCAAATATATTATGCTTATGATATATTAGTGCTAGCATTTTATTCAGAATTTGTACATCAATATTTATTAAGGAAATTGATCTATAATTTTCTTTTTCTCATTAGTATGTGCTCTGCTTGGTTTAGTATCTGTGCTATACTGGTGTTATAAAAGGAATTTGATAGGACTCTTTCTTAATCTTCTTCCCTCACCCCAAAAGTTCTATATAATATTACTACTAATTCTCCTTTAACTGCCTGGTAGATTTCATTTTAAATCAACTCCCTTGAATTTCAATAGTATTTGATGCTGTGATTGTACTATTTTTCTTAGCACTTGATTGCAAAACAAAACAAAACAAATAAAAAATTAAGAGACAAAGAAAGACTTTCCCCTCCCTAATAGAACTCATACTGGAAACAACTGGCTCTTTGTAGTCTTCCAGTATGTTTATTGAAGATTGAGAAGGGAGAAATGTAGAAATATTCATCAAAATTCTACCGTGGACTGAATACTATGGTAAATACTGAGACACAAAAAGAAGGTTAAAATCATGTCCTATTCTCACACAGTTTATGGTTCACCAGTGGATAAATGTGCATAGAAAGTGTGTAATACACATACACACACACACACACACACACACACACACACCACAAATATATATATATATATATATATATATATATATATATATACATATATATATATATATATATATATATATATATATAATCAAAACATTAGCAATTATATGGAAGGAATGAGGAGGAAAGGGAAAAAAGAAACAAAGACAGGAAGGAAAGAAGGAAGGAAGGAAGGAAGGAAAAAAGAAAGCATCAATAAATGTGTCAAAGAAAGAGAGAAGGAATCCTATGATAAAATAGTGATAAATAGACAGACATCCATTTATTCCTCAAATAAACTATGTTCCTACTAATACTGAAGTCATCTATTAGTGCTTACTAAAAGTTAAAAACAAAGCAAAGTAAAAACAAAAAAAAAATCAAAATCTGTTGCTTTGGTGTCTTTAAAGTTATTCTATTTTTGATGCTTAGCCATAAAGAAAGAAAATATTTTTAAAGAAGATGCTGGGCACCTAGCATGTATTTTTTCCTAAGATACCCCAGCATGTAAAAGGAACCTACTTTAAAGTATAATTTATATTAAAATTATTGCACAGTGAATATATATTTATAAAGCAATCTATGTTATCCACCTTTTCAAATATTGCTTATCTTAAGCATTTGAGATATTTGAAGTGAGTACACCTTGCACATTAATTTCAATTCTAGAAATTTTTATCAAATATAAGAATATTAAGGAACCATGAAGCATGAACTCTGTCTTTACCAAGCTTACTATTGTACTGAGAGATCATACACAGAAAAAAATACATTTGACTATCAGAGGGGAACACCTAGGTAGTGCAGTAGATAAAGAACCTGGCCTGGAGCCAGGAAGACTCATACTGAATTCAATCTGGCCTTTCCACTTACTGGCATTATAAACCTGGGCAAGTCACTGAATGCTGTTGAACTCAAGTTTCTTCATCTGTAAAATAAAATGTAAAAAAAAAAAAAAAAGAAAAAAAGAAAGACATGGCAAACTACTATTAGACACTTTTTACCAGTAATTTTGACCTGCTTGTGTGTAGAGATACCTTTAGTAGTAATATATGAAAATGCATGTATATCTCATTATTTCTATTATTTTAGCCTTACAGAAAATAGTCTTTTTATGAGGCAGATTTAGCATCAATCAAAGGAAAACAAGTGAGAGTCCCTCAGATATAGGGAAATAATTTTAAGGAAAATTAAATATTTTAGCAATAGTAGATAGTAAACATTAAACTAATGAAAACTAGAGGTATGTTTTGTATTTTGTTGAGAAATGTCATAATCACTGTTTTGCTCAGTTGTGCTAATCATATATAGAAACAACTTACATACTTTATATTTGTCAATAACTAATATTACTCTTGTTCTTTCTGTGTGTTCAGCATTTTCAGTTGATTTCAGCATGCTCCCCCATTAGACTATGAGCCTTCAAGATAGGGACTTTTTGCCTTTTGTATTGTGACTGCTTAGTACAAATAGTAAGTACTTAAATGTTTATTAACAGATTGATAATATTTCAAGCTGTCAATGTAACACTCATAATTTAGGTTGCTTCATTTTGATTCTCATAACAAATGTGAGAGGCAAGTTCTTTATTTTCCCCTCTTTTAATACATTTGCAATAAGCTACAATCCTCTGTTTTTATGATTGAGAACTTACCATGTGGAGGGTGTTGAGGACCTGTCTGTTACCATTGCACATAGACCTTTACCTGCCTTAGTTTTACAATCATCCAGTTGAGGTTGAAATAATTTCAGGATTCTGAAAAAAATAATTTTGTCCTAAAAAGAAAAGAAAAGAATATAGCAGTTCCCAGGAGCTGATTGCATATACATTTATTTATTTCCTCTGTGGTTAAAGTCATAAGAAACTGAGAAACTATCATATAATGGAATATCATAGGGTGAGTCAGAAGACCTAGATTCTGGGGCACAAAAACTATTTGACTCTTCTGAGGCTCAGTTTGATAATATTTATAAAACTGAACTAGACTGCTTTTCAGATAATATAATATATATAGAGAGAGCACAAGATGTTTTGGGGAGGAAGGGCATTAATAGCTCAAAGGCAGGGATCTGAAGAAATTTTATATTGAAGGTAGCTGATGAGTTAAATTGCAAAGAAATTCAAGGACTTCACTCTGAAACAGAAACAGAATATTTTAGCCATTAGAGAAAGTCAATGCAAAGGTGGCTTCTTTTTTCATCTTAGATTTTGAATATCCTACCAGTTTTTTTAGGATCCTACAGCTCTGTCATTAAGCTTTCTTTGATCACTCAGTTACAATGATCTCCCTCTAGATAATATCTAGATCCCTCTATCATCTAGATATGAGTGATCATTGAAATCATTCATATGACAATGACCATATGTTACTTTACAAAGCAGATATTTGTTCATGTCTCTTCACCATTTGAATAGATTCCCCTTGAGAAGGATGGTTATTTTTTTTTTAGAGTTATCTATATCCTTTATAATGCCTAGCATAATACCACATGTATACACACACACATACATGTGTGTATCTGTATATGCAATAAAATTTGTGATTGAATGAATCAAATATTTTAGATCTCATTCTCTGAACAAATGTGTATGGATCACTTAAAATGAAAATATATGATAGGAGTCTGGATCAGATACACACACTTATATGCATATATATATAAACATATATGCAGACAGATGAATTTCATATTATATATGTCAATATAAAGAAATACATCACCATTTTTATGATTGGAGACTTGGAAAAAAAGTAGTTAACTTTTTTTTGTTAACTTGATGGATAGGATATTATCTTTTTAAGTCCTGCAAGCACTTTTTCGCACTAAATACATTTTGTGAATGGGTGAGGGTGATTTCTCTCTCTCTCAGTAAGTGCCTATTTTCACTTTGATTTCAGTACTATTTCTAAAGTCCCTTACCCTAAAATAAATAAAAGAATCAAAAGATATCCTGTTGCTTCAATGGATTTCTCAGATCAAATTCATCAAGAAATTTCAGCTCTTTTCAAAAAGAGGCTGTTCTAAAAACATTCACTATAGTATTAGGTCTAGATTTAGAAACCCTCCTGGGCATCTAGTAATATATTAGCACTCAAAGATATTCTGAATTGAAATACATTCTGAAAATGTTATATCCCTAGGGTAATTATGTTTCTGCTTTGAGATTCTAATGCTTCAATAGTGTTTATACATTAATTTTAGCAGTATCTTGTATGTTTAAGAAAAAGGTAAGTATATTAATGCAAATGTGGAATTCAAAACCTTAGGGATTAGAATCTGGAATGTAGAGAAAGTTAAGAAAGCAGCAAAATTGAAAACCGAATTGAAGATAAAACTTTTAATGGTCTTAAAAAGCATTAAAGTAAAATCAATGACTCTATAACTAAAACCATATACATGTCTTACTTAAAGAGTTATAAACTGCTATAATTTTAGCTGAAAAAGCAAAAGATTTTATTTCATTTAAAATTGTATATTTGGGTGGTTAAAGATGTCATTTCTCATATTTTCTCTCAATCTTACCCATCCTCATTATCTCTCATTTTTTTTCTTGACTATATCACAATCTTTCCAATCTCTAGATTCACAAATTTGGATTTCTCTTTGGATATCTACTCTTCCTTACCCCTTCTATCCAAACAGTTGCCAAGCCTTGTGCATTTAACTTCTACAGTATTTTTTTTTTTTTTTTTTTTATGCTTATTCCCTTCTCTTCATTCCGTAGCATTAGGCAGGCTGGGTGGGGCAATGTTGTTCAGTTTCAGTTGTGCCTGTGTTTTTATCATCTCATTTGAGATTTGTCCATTTGTCCATGTCAGGAAAATTTCACCTTTGCACTTTGTGGAGTTCCTTCCAAATACAACTTGGAGACTTTCCTTTACAAAAAAGCCTTTATTAATTCTTTCCCATCAATTCCATTCTTTTCCTTCCTTCCTTCCTTCCTTCCTTCCTTCCTTCCTTCCTTCCTTCCTTCCTTCCTTCCTTCCTTCCTTCCTTCCATTCTTTTTTCTTCATTTCTTCCCTTCCTCCCTTCCTCCTCCCCTTCCTCTGTTTGTCTTCTGTCTCTTTCCCTTTCTTTTTCCTTCCTTCCCTCCCTCAATGTTATGTTGTTTATGCCTTCAATATACATACTTCTAAACAATATACCTATTCTCTAATCTTCAATTTTAGTATAAAATGAGTTCTTTTTTCTGTTTGTGTGTATTGGAATGGAATTATATCTGAGTAAGAGACTCAGATGAAAACAATCTAAAGCAATGAGTGGATTCTTCATTCAAATGAAGTGTTCATTCCAATAAGATTGCCATATTTTTATGTATGTGAAAGCATTTTATAATTTAAAGCAGAATACTGCCATTATTAGATGATCAAATTAGAATTTTCCCAGTGAAAAAAAGCTCTTAGTAAATTTGTATATAGAAGGAGGTTATTTTAGTTTCATATATTGAAATAACTTTGAGGAATTTTTGTATAAATAGGATATTGTTATATAACAATCTCAAACACTATACAATTAGAAGTAGTTTAATAACACATAGCCAGGAGGTGTGATATGACCCTAAAAATCTTTGATGAATTTATTTCCAATGTAAGCAATGGTGTTATTGTAAAATGACACCTTTCATACCCTTCACTATCAAAGGACTAATACTAATAAAAATTCTTCAGTTCTTAAGAATACACACATACACACATTTTCTTTTTTTTTTTAAATTTTTATTTAATAATTATTTTATATTGACAGAATCCATGCCAGAGTAATTTTTTTTACAACATTATCCCTTGCACTCGTTTCTGTTCCGATTTTTCCCCTTCCTCCCTCCACCCCCTCCCCTAGATGGCAAGCAGTCCTATATATGTTGGATATGTTGCAGTATATCCTAGATACAATATATGTTTGCAGAACCGAACAGTTCTCTTGTTGCACAGGGAGAATTGGATTCAGAAGGTATAAATAACCCGGGAAGAAAAACAAAAATGCAGATAGTTCACATTCGTTTCCCAGTGTTCTTTCTTTGGGTGTAGCTGCTTCTGTCCGTCATTTATCAATTGAAACTCAGTTAGGTCTCTTTGTCAAAGAAATCCACTTCCATCAAAATATGTCCTCATACAATATCGTTGTCGAAGTATATAATGATCTCTTGGTTCTGCTCATTTCACTTAGCATCAGTTCATGTAAGTCTTGCCAGTCCTCTCTGTATTCATCCTGCTGGTCATTTCTTACAGAACAATAATATTCCATAACATTCATATACCACAATTTACCCAGCCATTCTCCAATTGATGGGCATCCATTCATTTTCCAGTTTCTAGCCACTACAAATAGGGCTGCTACAAACATTTTGGCACATACAGGTCCCTTTCCCTTCTTTAGTATTTCTTTGGGATATAAGCCCAATAGAAACACTGCTGGATCAGAGGGTATGCACAGTTTGATAACTTTTTGAGCATAGTTCCAAATTGCTCTCCAGAATGGTTGGATTCGTTCACAACTCCACCAACAATGCATTAGTGTCCCAGTTTTCCCACATCCCCTCCAAAATTCATCATTATTTTTTCCTGTCATCTTAGCCAATCTGACAGGTATGTAGTGGTATCTCAGAGTTGTCTTAATTTGCATTTCTCTGATCAATAATGATTTGGAACACTCTTTCATATGAGTGGTAATAGTTTCAATTTCATCCTCTGAAACATACACACATTTTCTTGTGTACAGAGAAGCCAGATGGTTAAAATATATTAATAGTTCTTTGAATTAAAAGTAAAGATACTTCTAGAAAAAAGAAATATAAAGGTACAACTTCAGAGTTCCACAAAAAACTTGCACAAATTCAAATGCTAAGAATAATCTAAATTTTAAATAATTGAATAGTTTGTTGTATATATATTAATCATGTAAAGGTTTTAAAAATTATTAGTATGAAAACATGATTTGAATCCCTAGACATGCCATAAAAAGGTCCCTTTTTTCCTTGGGCACATTTCTCTTGATGATTCAAAATGAGAATATTCCAATTAATAGAATGTGTTAGTGGCAATTTTTTTTTTTTTTTTTTTTTGGCAATAGAGTTTGAGTGACTTGCTCAGGGTCACACAGCTGGTAAGTGCCTGAGGTTGGATTTGAATTCAGATTGTCTTGTCTCTAGTACTGACATCATTTTAAATAGAATAAAACTCTGTATAAAACCTACTGTAGTAAATAATAGATATTAATGACAAACAACAGATGTGGTAACAGAGGAATTGTCATATTGGATGGGAAAAATACTTTCCTTTTGTTCAATATTAATGGTAAAAACACTTCTTAAGAATTGGACTCATTTCTAAATACCACAGTTTCAGAAGTGTATTGCTAAGCTGAAAGTATATGGAAGAAAACCAAAATCTTGATTTCAGATACATGCTATTTGAAGATTGGCTAAAAGGACAAGAGAAGTTTCAGGGAGAACATGATCATTGTATTCAAATATATAAAAACCAACTTTCTTTGAGAGAATGACTAAACTAATTTTTTGGTTCCCAAAGATAGGATAAGAAATAATGTGTAGAAGTAGCAAAAGGGTAAATTTAGGTCTAATATCAAGAAAAATAACTTTTTAATAATTAAATCTATCCAAAAATGGAATGGACTGCTTTGAATATTAGTGAGTTACACCCTAATTAGAAATTTATAATCAAAGGATAATCTCAGTGTTGTTTAAATTTATATGTCTCTGATAGGTGATTTTTTATTAATATAAATTGGATTAGATGGTCTGAGTTCCTTTTTTGATTCTTAATGTATATAATGATGACTACAATAGCCTCAGTGTATATCTTACACAAGGATATCTGTGTCACTGTTTCAAGAAAATTAAAAGTGAGGTATTCCACAGATTGTTTTAGTAGTCATTCATATATTAGCCTTTATATATATAATTTTGTGCATTAATAAAATGCATTTTTATTTCCTGTCAGAACTATCTTTCCAGGTAACAGCTTCAACAGTATTATATTCTACCTCTTCCCACCCCTGCATGACAATTATATTTTTTTGCAGATATATTAGGATTCAAGTATTTTTTTTTACCTCTTTGTTGATAATTCTAGGTATGTAACCATGATTTCAATTGCATTGAAATTGCAATTTCAATGGAAAATGCATTGACTAACACAATTTATTTTTAGACTGTAAGACTGGACTATCCTACATTGATCTCTAAGTACCCAGAATGCAGCCAAATTAAAAGTAATTTCTCATTTTGGGGCTTACTTGTTCAATGAGTTGTGTCCAAGAGATAGTTGGAAATGCTGAGTTGGAATTCAAGAAAGATCAGTAAGGGATACTATTTTAGAAATCTTCTTAATAAATGTAATTAATAACAATGGAAATTAGATAATTTTAAAAAAGGCATGGAGAAAAAACAGGATAAAACAGCTAAGGATGGAATATGGGGGAAAACATGCAGGGGTCCTCAAACTATGGCCACTGGCCAGATGCAGCAGCTGAGGATGTTTATCCCCCTCACCTAGGGCTATGAAGTTTCTTTGTTTAAAGGCCCACAAGACAAAGTTTTTGTTTTTACTATAGTCAGGCCCTCCAACCATCTGAAGGACAGTGAACTGGCCCTCTATTTAAAAAGTTTGAGGATCCCAATAAGGAAATGGGAAGAGAGAGATGGGTTACAAAAAGAGATTTTGAAGGAGGATTCACATAGGCAAATGGAGAAGATAAGATCTTTGACACAAGGACAAAGAAAGAATGCCAAAATGCCAATTTAGAAGGTAGGAAGAATATCTTGAAGTACTGTGAGCTTATTAATGAGGAAAGTCTCTCCAAAATTCTCTCTAATGTAGAATATAAACTATTTATAGCTTTCTATCCAATTTGATACTTTTCTATATACTTGCATAAGGTGTCTTAATAAAGGTCATTCCATATATTAGGCACCTTCCTCACTCTTTCTTAAAATCTCAGACACAGAATTCATAAATGATCCCTCACTTAGCTTCCTTCATTATAAATCCAGACCATCTGCTTATCTGATGATATGGTTTTCTCTGGCTTCTCTTAATTCCTTACGTATCATGTATTATGTCCTGGTTATACTCACCATATGCTTCTCCACTGATATGATGCTCCATTTTAATTCTTTGGATACTGTTATCTATATGACTCTCAGTTCAATAGTTATGCCTCAAGAATGAGATACAGTAATATCTGAGATTCACATAGCTCTTAAAATATGCATATTGTTATGTGTATACTGTTTCATTTGAATGGGTAAAGGATATTATTAAGAAGCACAAGTTGATAAAATAGAAAATGTCATAAAAAAGGTCAAGGAGAATGAGGATTGAAAAAATGATGAAAAAAGGTCAAAGAGATGATGACCGGCTTTGGCAATTAGGAGTTCATTAGTAACGTTCAAGACAGTGGCTTCAAGGAAATGTTCAGCAAAGTTAAACTCAGATTGCTTTCTACTATATCATGATTTCTATATTAGGCAGGAGGAGGAGTTAGTGGGCCATTTGTGAATTTTCCTTAGAGTGGAAGTTCTTAATTAGAAAAGATTTTAGGGTGGGAGGTAGTGAACAGGAAGTAAGATGAGGAAAAATTACATTTTTATTTTCTTTTAATTCTTACCAAAGTGTAGCATTTTTTTCAATTGCCAATAATGGCTGATGAACCTCATCATATTGAGAATGGAGTCAATGTTATATGACTACATAGATATATACATACATACATATATAAGGGCACATATACACATATACATATAAAGATAAGAAATTCTGATTTAGGGAAACCAAACTGTCTTTTCTCCAAGAAGTTATATATTGTTTGAGGAGGCTGTCAATTCTTAAAAATCTGTCTAGCTTATTAGCTATGGAAGTGATTACAAAATTAATATTCCCAATTTCCCCTCTAAGATTCTAGTTTTCAGAACAAAAGTCAAATACGTTTTGGTCAGTCCTCTTCTGTTTTATTCAGGATAAGTGCAATAAGAATTTACACTTTTTAATTTCTCAAAATTTAATCTGCAAATTTGTTAAAAACTCTCTGTTAGGGAGGCAGCTAGATAGCTCAGTGGATAGAGTGCTGGCCTTAAAATCAGGAGGACCTGTGTTCAAATTTGACCTCAGACACTTAATACTTCCTAGCTACTGGTATGTAATCCTAGGCAAGTCACTTAACCCTAATGGCTTCAGCAAAAACAACAACAAAAACAAAACTCTCTCTTTGCTTCTACCCAGTCTCATTGATTTACTCTAGATTTATTATGCTCATTTATCTTAAGAAAATGAATACCATCTATTGAAATCACAAGATCAAATTATCATAAATTATCACTGAATGAATCTAGGGGTCATTAATTACAAGCTACTCATTAACATATCAGAAGCTGAATGCATAAATATTTTAAAACAGAAGTCTCGATACATTCAATTCATTAAATGTTTATTGAGTATTTACCATACATGTGTCAAGTTTTCAGTTCCAGAGATACCTTGCCCTTAAGAAACTTCCAGTCTATTGAAGGGATATAAAGGAAGCAAGATAATTTAAAGGGAGATATGATATTAAGGGGATGGGGAATTGAAGAATATAATTTGGAAAAGGAGGCATGTAAGTCCCGACTTTTAAAGGATGATGTTTACTAAGATAGTTCTGACATTTGGGGACTGCATTTGTGACTGTACAAAGTTGAAAGATGGAATATCCTGATTGAAGTGCAACTAGTAATTCAGTTTACCTCTAATATAGATGTACGAAGGAGATAAATATGAAATTACTGGAAAGTAAGATTTGGGACAGTATTTAGGACCTTGAGGAAAAGTTAGATAGCAGAAATACTATATAGAGTACTGGATTTGGAGGCAGGAAGATCTGAGTTTAATCCAGCCTTAGACATTTGTTATCTGTATAATCCTGGGCAAGTCACTTAATCCTGTTTGGGAGAGTTTCCTCATTTGTAAATTGAGCTGAAGAGGGAAATAGAAAACCATTCTAGTATTTTTGCCTAGAAAAAAATGGGGCATGAAGGGTCAGACACAATTGAAAAATACATTTTAATGATTTTAGGGCCTTGGATACAAGACTAAGGAATTTGTATTTTATTCTAGGCTTAATAAGAAGTTACTAAAAGCTGCTGATCAAAGGAGTAACAGTAAACCAAAACTGCCAGTCAAAAATCTATAATACAAATTAATTCAATTATATCCAAGGCAACAAGTACATCATAACATTCACACTGGTCATACCCTTTCCCTAATGAGAGATTTATGTACTTGTGTTATGTTGCTAAGTATGACAACAAGAAGAAATTATTCTAAGAGAATGGAATTTGACAGTCGGAGAGCTTTATTGAAGAATTTTATGTTAGTCAAATTTTTAGTGAAATTTTGCCAAGGGAATCCTTCAATATCATTTAATTTCAACATAAAAATCAGAGGTTGTGGAAAGAACACTAGGTTTAGAAAACCTGGGTTCTAATTCTGTGTCCTTTGCTATTAATTAGGTAATTAACCTGGGCCCGACACTTAAACTTTCAACCCCTAATTGTTTTTTTTTTTGTTGTTGTTGTTGTTTGTTTGTTTTTTGTTTTTTTTAATAAAGATGCTGAATTAGAAAATATTCAAAATAACCTTGTAGCCTGATGTATGCTAAAATTTTGTGATTCACTATTTTTCCAAAGAAGTCTAAAATAATCCTTTCTTTATGGAGGGCAAACTTGCCACTTAAATAAAGTTAACAATTTATATTAATAAAGAGGTGTGCTATTTGTTTTAGTTTTAATAGGTGTAATGCTCAAAATGCTACACATGTTCAAAGAAATAACTTAGGTCTATTCCTTTACTCTTATCAGAGTTTTAATTCTTGTTCTTTGAGAGATTAGTATTGCTTCCTTATGATAGGCCCTGATATTATATTAAAACCACATTTTTATCTCATTTAATTTAGCCCTTCTAGTCTTCTTTTTCCCTTAATAAAGCATTCATCTGTTGTGTTAGTTGGTTCCCAGAGTATATGTAATATGAATTAAAAAAAGATTCATTTTTAACAAATGCAGTAATAAGATGCTTCCACGCTGCTCAATTGTCATCTAACTTTAGATTCTCTACACTAATGGGATAGATGTATAAGCTCATCACAGGGTAAATTGTTTTTTGGACTTAACCTCAAAAGTAAAAGCAATACATTGAATCTCATATAGGAAGATGCAAGTAAATAGGTCACAATTTTTATTAATTCAAAAAGTCATAAGAGATCTAAAGGCATAAAGGCAGAACTAAAAACAAAGGTGGGTCAGTCATGTTGACAAAGGAAAGTGTTACTAATGAATTATTTGACTTCCGTGCTAATACTTATAATTTATTAAATGAGCCAGAGGATGGTTTGCTCTGAAGTAATTCTGGATGGATAATCTGTGGGAAATTTATGGAATGACAGACACAAAGATATCAAAAGATAGCAAGTATAGAAGAAGTATTGTGAGGTATACTGTTGGAGGATGAACTCACATTCACAAGACTGATTTTGGGGACTGGGTAAAAGTTGGCAAAGTCCAAGTTTACCAAACTTGCTTTGGAAGTATTGTGATCTATTTGTCCTATTAATCTATCCATGTCCTTTCTATAACAGAACTACTGAATCCCTACAAAATTCAAATATCTAACAAATCTGAATATCTTTTCTCAAATAATTTATCAAATTATACAAAAGTCCTAAAGGCCTGTCTGATGCTAGACTTTTTGTTTAGCTAATAAATACATCCATGAACTATTCAGGGAATATATATATATGAGGTGAAAAGTACCCTTATTGCTAGCAGAGAAGTTTGTCCATAAGGAAGGATAAATTTGCTTTCCAAAACTAGAAGCTCAAGTAACCATATCTAAGATTTGACCCCAAGTCAAAATAGTGGTGGAGTATCTATAAGAATGGACATAATAATTTAAATTGAAAGTAATGTGATGATAATTTGAGAGAATAAATATTTGAGTTGGATATTAACTTGTTTGGCAGAAAAGGATCTGACTTTTACATATGTAAAATAATAGAGACTGTTAAGTATTACAGGTAGCCAGGACAAATAATATCTAGAAAACAAATTCAACAAATATTCATTAAACACTCACTATATGCAAAGCCCAGTTTTAGGCATCATAGACATGAATATGTAAAATGATAGTCAAAAACTTTTCTTGGAGGAAAAGACATGAGAAATGTACACAAATAATTCTTGCCCAAATTAGAAAATTATTAAGTATATAGGAGAGACCTGCAAGTTTCAAAGAAGAGAGGAACATTTCATTTAAGAAACCAAAGGAGACCATTCTATACGAGATATTTTTTGAGTTTTCATTCAGAAAGGGATGACTATTGATAGGTTTTGGTACTTATTCAGTTGTTTTCAATTTGTTTGACTCTTTGTGGTTCCATTTGGGCTTTTCTTAGCAAAAATATTGGAAAGAGGTCCCATTTCCTTTCATGGCTCATTTTATAGATGAGGAACTGTTGGCAGGGCCTGAGCTGGACTATCCACCACTGTCTCCCAGGTGCACCAAACCTTTCTTGCCAATCTTCCAATTTGTCTTTGGTGTCTATGGGCTGAGAGACTGAGAAACTACCCCTGCTGACTTGATTCGATTGTCCTGATATCTGCTTGGGCTACGCTGGTGGGACTATAATGGACTATGCTCCATTCTCAGTCTTGTATGATAGATCTTCTGATCTTCTAAGTTGTCTTGGGCTGGAAAAGTCTTTCACTCCTTTTGGTGAATTCTGATGCTCCCAAAATTTTGTATTTGTGGCTCTTTTTCCCTTTTTAATAATTTCTTTAGGAAACAGATCTATTAATGGTATTGCAAGATCAAAAGGCATACAACCTTTTGGGCATAGGTCCAAAATTGCTGTCTAAAATGGTTGGATGTGTTCCAATGTTTTCATATCTTCTCCAACATTTATTATTTTCCTTTTTCATCACATTAGCCAATCTAGTAAGTATGCAGTGGTATCTCAGAACTGTTTTAATTAGCATTTTTCTTATCTTCTTAATTTAGAGCACTTAATATGACCATAGATAGCTTAAATATTTTCATCTGAAAAATGCCTGTTCATATCCTTTGACCATTTATCAATTGGGAAATAACTTGTATTTTAATAAATATGATTCAGTTATCTATATATTTTAGGATGAGGTCTTTATCAGAAACACTAGCTGTAAAAACTGTTTCCTAGCTTTCTGTTTTCCTTTTAATCTTGGTTGCATTGGTTTTGTTAGTGCAAATCTTTTTAATTTAATGTAATAAAAACATCCATTTTGTATTTCATAATTTCTTTCTTTTTTCATTTTATTAAAGTTTTTTATTTACAAAACGTATACATGTGTAATTTTTCAACACTGACCCTTGCAAAGTCTTCTGTTCCAAATTATCCCTTCGTTCCCTCAATCCCCTCCCCTAGTTGGCAGATAGTCCAATACATAAATATGTTAAAATATATGTTAAATCCAGTATATGTATACATATTTATGCAGTTATCTTGGTGCACAAAAAAAAAAAAATCTAATCAAGAAGGGAAAAAAAAAACAGGAAAAAAAACAACAAAATGCAATCAAGCAACAACAGGAAGAGTGAGAATGCTATGTTGTAGTCCACACTCAGTTCCCACAGTCCTCTCTTTGGCTGTAGATAGTTTTCTTCATCACTGAACAGTTGGAAACAGTTTGAATCATATCATTATTGAAGAGAATCACTTCCATAAGAATTGATCATCATAGAGTATTGTTTGTGTATAATGATCTCCTGGTTCTGCTCATTTCACTTAGCATCAGTTCATATAAGTCTCTCCAGGCCTCTCTGAAATCATCCTGTGGATTGTTTCTTACAGAAGAATAATATTCCATGACATTCATGTACCGTAACTTATTCAGCCATTCTCCAATTGATGGGCATCCACTCAGTTTCCAGTTTCTTGCCATTACATAAAGAGTTTCCACAAACACTTTTGCACATGTGGGTCCCTTTCCTTCTTTCAGGAACTCTTTGGGATATAAGCCCAGTAGAAACACTTCTGGGTCAAAGGGCATGTACAAATTGATAATTTTTTGAGCATAGTTCCAAATTGCTCTCCAGAATGGTTGGATCCATTCACAGTTCCACCAACAATATATCAGTGTCCCAGTTTTCCCACATACTCTCCAACATTCATCATTTTCTTTTTCTGTCATTTTAGCCAATCTTAGAAGAATGTAGTGGTATCTCAGAGTTGTCTTAATTTGCCTTTCTCTGATCAATAGTGATTTGGAGCACCTTTTCATGTGGCTACAAATAGTTTTGATTTCTTCATCTGAAAATTGTCTATTCACATCTTTGACCATTTATCAATTGGAGAATGGCTTGAATTCTTGTAAATTTGAGTCAGTTCTCTGTATATTTTAGAAATGAGGCCTTTATCAGAACCTTTGAATATAAAAATGTTTTACCACTTTATTGCTTCCCTTCTAATCTTGTTTGCATTAGTTTTCTTTGTACAAAAAGTTTTAACTTAATTCAAATCAAAATTATCTATTTTGTGATCAATAATGATCTCTAGTTCTTTAGTCACAAATTCCTTCCTCCTCCACAGATCTGAGAAGTAAACTATGCTATGTTCTTCTAATTTGTTTATAGTTTCATTCTTTATGTCTAGATCATGAACTCATTTTGAGCTTATCTTGGTATATGGTGTTAGATGTGGGTCAGTGCCTAGTTCCTGCCATACTCTTTTTCCTATTTTCCCAGCAATTTTTGTCAAACAGTAAATTCTTAGCCCAAAAGCTGGGGCCTTTGAGTTTGTCAAATATTAGATTGTTATAGTCATTGGCTATTTTTTTTCTATAAACCTAACCTATTCCACTGATCATCTTTTCTATTTCTTAGCCACTACCAAATGATTTTGATGATCGCTGCTTTTTAATATGATTTTAGATCTGGTATAAGTAGGCCATCTTCATTTTTATTTTTTTCATTCACAATGTTCTTTCTCTGTTTCTTTTTTGGTCACAAATTCTTCTGTTCTCTATAGATCTAACAGGCAAACGATTCACTGCTCTCCTAATTTGCTTGTGGCATCACCCTTTATGAATAAATCATGTACCCACTTTGATCTTATTTTGGAATTGGTCTATATTTAATTTCTGCCACATTGTTTTCCAGTTTTTCCAGCAGTATTTTTCAAGTAGTAAATTCTTATCCCAGAAGCTGTAGTTTTTGGATTTATCAAACAGTAGATTATTATAGTCCTTTACTACTTTGTGTTATGTACCTTACCTATTCCATTGATCTTCTACTCTATTTTTAGCTAGTACCAAAAAGTTTTGATGATTACCACTTGGTAATATAGTTTAACTTTTGATGCTGTTAGGCCATCTTTGTTTGTATTTTTTCATCAATTCCCTTGATATTTTTGACCATTTATTCTTCCAGATAAATTTTGTTATGATTTTTTTTTAGCTCTATCAAATAACATTTTTGGTAGTTTGGTATTGCATTAAATAAGTAAATTAGTTTAGACAGTATTTTCATTTTTATTATAATAGCCCAGCCTATCCATGAGCAACTGATATTTTTTCAGTTGTTCATATCTTATTTTTTGTGTGGAAAGGGTTTTGTAATTGTTTTCAAATAGTTCTTAAGTTTGTATTGTAAGACAGACTCCCCGAATTTTACATTATCTACATTTATTTTAAAAGGAATTTTTCATTATATCTCTTGCTGGTAAGTTTTGTTGAAAATATATAGAAAGGCTCATGATTTATGTGGTTTTATTTTATATCCTGCAACTTTGCTAATGTTCTTAATTGTGTCAGATAGGTTTTTTATTTGATTCTCTAGGATTCTCTAAATAAACTATTATGTCATTTGTAAAGAGTGATTGTTTTCTTTCCTCCTTGCCTATTCTAACTCCATCACTTTTTTTTTATTGCTTGAGATAACATTTCTTATAATATATCAAATAATAGTAGTATTAATTGATATTCTTTTTATCTTATTTATGTAAATGATTTTATCTTATGTAATTTTTTATCTTATTATGCAATTTTTTCTTTGCCTGTTTACCTTTTTATGCTTCTCTTGAGTTTTATATTTGTAGATCACATTTTCTGTTCAATTTTTCTATTTGTAAAATTAATGGATTGGTTGAAATTTATTTTTTATTTATTTAATATTTTTCCCCAGTTAAATTCAAAAGAATTTTTTTACATTTGTTTTTAATATTTTTCAGTTCTAGTTTGCTCCCTTATCCCCAACTGTAATTAAGAAATCTTATGTAAAGTAATTAAAAACATTTCCATAGAAGTCAGGTTATAAAAGAAAACATAGCTCTCTCACCCTGATGAAATTAAAAACCCTCAAGAAAAATTAGAGAGACAGAGATGGAGAAAGACAGAGAGACAGACGCACACACACCCACCCACACACACACACACACACACAGAGAGAGAGAGAGAGAGAGAGAGAGAGAGAGAAGGAGGGAGGGAGGGAGGGAGGGAGAGAGAGAGAGAGAGAGAGAGAGAGAGAGAGAGAGAGAGAGAGAGAGAGAGAGAGACTATGAATGCTTTGATTTTTCCTTGTAAGTCCTTCAGAGTAGGTGTGGATAATTGTACTACTGAGAATAACAGCTGGTCACCCCAGAACATTGCTATTACTTTGTATACAGTATATTTAACTTTGTTCATGGAGTATCTTCCAAGTTATTTTTTTCCTGAGAGCATCCTGCTCATTATTTTCTAGGGAACAATTCTATTCCATTAGAGAAACTTGCTTCAAATTTTTTTTTCCTTATAATTAATGTTGCTAATTGTATTTCCTCCCATTTATTCTTTGTCCTTTCACCCAGCCTCTCCTCAAAAGTATTTTGCTACTGACCCCAAAATGCCCTTTCTTTTATCACTCTATCCCCCCTTTCCACAACCCATTCCCCTCCTATTTTCCTGCAAAGTTAAGATAGATTTCCATACCCCTATTGAATAGCTATGTTATTTCCTATTTGAGTCAATTCTGATGAGAGTAAGGTTCACTTACTCTCTCCTCTCCCTCTTACCTTCCACTGTAAAAACTTTTTTCTTGCCTTTTTTATGGCAGATAATTTTCACCATTTCACTTTTCCCTTTCCCTTTCTCCCAGTACATTCCTCTCTCAGTCCTTAATTCCATCATTAAAAAAAAGATATCCATTCATATTCAACTCACACCCATGCCCTCTGTCTATATCTATATCTATATCTATATCTATATCTATATCTATATCTATATCTATATCTATATCTATATCTATATCTATATCTATATCTATATCTATATATCTATATATATATATATATATATATATAAAGTCACTTATGATATCACTTTCCTGATTACCTCCTTATGCTTCTCCAGAGTCCTATCTTTGAAAAATCAGATTTTCCATTAAGCTCTGGGCTTTTATCAGGAATACTCAAAAATCCTCTGTTTCATTAAATGACCACATTTTCCTCTGAAGGATTTGCTGAGTAGGTGATTTTTAGGTTGTAATCCTAGCTCCATTATTCTCCAGAATATCATATTATAAGCCCTCAAGTCCTTTAATGTAGAAGCTGCTAAATCTCCTGTTAATCTGACTGTGGCTCTACTATACTTCAATTGTTTCTTTCTAGATGCTTGAAATATTGTCTTCTTGATTTGGGAGTTCCAAAATTTAGCTATAATATTCCTGGGAGTTTTTATTTTGGGATGTCTTTCAGGAGATGACGGGTGGATTCTTTCACTTTCTATTTTACTTTTTGGGTCTAGACTATCAGGACAGTCTTCCTTCATAATTTCTTGAAAGATGATGTTCAGGCTCTTTTTTTTTTTTTTTTTTTTTGATTATGACTTTCAGGTAGACCAATAATTTTTAAATTATCTTTCCTGGATCTATTTTCCAACAATCTGAGCATAAACACTCTTTTCTATCCTGAAGCTGTTAGGTATGTCTCCTGCCTCATTGTAGCTGTAAGATCTAATGTACTAATTGGGGCTGCACTGGGACTGCACACAAGACTCCCACCTTTTTGCCACAGACACTCTCCACTGATCTTCTTGAGTGTCTCTGGACCAAGAAGTCCAGCACTGCTACTGATTCAGAGGTCCCGCTTCACTGATGCTGGTGTCAAGGCTGGAGCTGGGTCTACACTGGGATTGTGTGCTGAGGTTCAACTCTAGTTTCACAGACCTTTTTTGCTGATCTTCCAGATCCTTTTTGATGTCTCTGGGCTAAGAGGTCTGGAATTCACTAGTACTGCTGCTGATTCTGAGGTTGGGCTGGGGCTGGGTTTGGATCTGAAGCTATGCTGGTATGTAGTGCTCTGGGACTCCCACCCTGATGTCTCAGAACTTTTCTGCTGAGCTTCTAAGTTGCCTTTGAGTAGAAAATGTTCTATTCCATCTTTTTGGGTCTTCTAAGATTCTAAAATTTGCTTAGAGTCATTATTATTTAAAGGAATTTGGAGCAGTTTGGGAGGGAGGTTGGGCAAGTTCCTGCCTTTATTCCACCATCTTGGCTCTGCCCTCATAATTTCTATTTTTTAAGGAGCTGTTTTCTTCAATCAATTTTTGTGCTTCCTTTCTCAAGCTTTTTTCATAATTCACCTATAAAACTCTTATTTCTTTTGTCAATTTTTCTCATATCTCTCTTACTTGATTAAAAAAATCATTTTGGGATCTTCCAAAGGGGATTTGGGGGTTTGAAATGAATGTATAGTCATCTTTGAAGCTTCAAATTTAGGCATTTTCACATTTTTGTCTTCTGTTGTGTTTTTATCTTATCTGTTTGCCTCACCATTCTTCTATGGTTATGGTATTTTCTCTCTCTCTCTCATTCTCTCTCTTTCTCCCTCTCCTTCCCTCTCTCCCTCCTTCCCTCCTTCCCTCTCTCAGTCTCTCTGTTTCTGTTTCTCTCTCTGTTTCTCCTCCTTGCCCACAGGGGATACTGTTCCAAACTTCTTATGCTTGGGGTTGGGGTCATTAGTTTTTCACACTAGGGTCTCAGGTGTTTCTGACTTACCCACTGTGCTGGGCTGGCCCAGTCTAGTCATGCCTGTTGTCCTGGGATTTGGGGTCTTAGAATTTGCCTTTTGTCCTGTGGCTAGAGGTCTCATAGTTAGCCTGCTGTGCCCCTGGCCTCCTGAATTGTGTCAATGGGGCCTTACTTGCTGGTCTGTGCTGTGACTAAAAGCTTCTTACTTTCTTACCTAGACACCATCTGTGCTGGACTATGTTCCCTTTTTATCCAAGTGAGACAAACCTTTTCTGAAATCCTTCTCTAAGTTGTTTTCTAGGCTGAAAAACTATTTCATTCTGTATTTTTGTGAGCTATGTTGCTCCAGAATCCATTTAAAAACTTGATTTCATGTTTCTGAGGAAAACTGGAGAAAACTCAGGCAATTTCCTGGCTTCTTTGTGCTATCTTCAGGTACAATATTTTTTTCTTAAGTTTTGAAGAATCTTGGCAGGGGGGGTGAGGAATCTATATATTTCATACAGATATATTTATCCTAAGTGTTCCAACCACAAATGGATATTGAGAGTCACTCATATTTTACCATACAGAGGGAACTATATCACCATAGCAACCTTCACAAAGTAATTAATGGTAATAGTGGTTTTCATCAGATCATTGAACATGGTAGGGAGGATCTACATGTATTTTTCTGCTTCTCATGTAACATGTCATAAATTTATTTCTGACTTTACAAAGGAAGACCTACACTTAAAGTGAAACTTTGAGTGGGCAAGACTAACAATGCTATGTGGTATAGTTTATCCAAAAGATCATTATCTTAGTGGGATGTACAGCAAGGAGCAGTGATGTAGAGAGCAATGAGTTACACTGATAATTGCCAGCCAACTCCTTCACCTTTCTTGTTATAAATGTTAATGATAATAGTCTTGAAATCCGGAGGCACTTCTTTGGCATTTCTATTTTCCATATGTGAAATAGAGGCCAACAAGGTTAATAAAGTTGTATAAGATTACCAAGGAATGGGGGATTGCCTTACATGCTTTCTAACATTTAGTGCTGGGGGGGAGGGGATCTACGTTTTTTTAAATCATCTTTGAAGAGCATTTGGTACAGACTTGTAATTTAATTTTTGTGGGGAAATCCTGGTATGGTAATTCCTCTGTCTCATAGTTAATAACTTAAAGTCTCAGAGAACTGTCTAGTGCCCTGAGACATTAAGTAATTACTATGATCACACATCTAGAATGTTTCAATGTATCAGAAAATATTGAGAGCTTCTTCTTCACGTGGATTTTTGGCAAGATTCTACTAAGAATAATGATAGCTATCATGATTCAAGGAAATTCAAGGAACTTGGTTATGAAAAAATTGAATTTAATAATAATTTACATATACATATATATAAACAATAATTATTATGAGAGTGAGTTCTTTGCCCTTACATCCCCATTACTTCATACAGGTTGTTTTCCATTCTGTAAGACACCTTCTTCTCATCTCTGTCTATTGAAATTCCTGTCCTTTAATACTACGCTTAGGTGCTACTTCCTCCATGCAGTTTCCTCCCTAAAAGTGTTCTTTCCTATTTTAAAAATTCCTAGCATATTTGAAGTTTTACCTTTGTTACTAATTCTCTTTCCATTCTACTTCTGACCTTCTACTTGTTATAATCATGCCTCAGTTGCCAACTAATCCTATAAAATCTCTTACTATTTGGGGAAATTATCCCTTAAAACATCCATTTTTCTTTTATTCTTCTCCTCTTAGATACCCATCTTACCCCATTGGTAAGGACTTTTCTCAACTTAGATTTGGGTAGAAGGCCAGAATGGTGAATTTCAGTTTCCTTCCTAATTCTGCTTCTGATATTGTCCTCATATTTAATTGTTCTCTTACCTTACAAGGTCCTTTAGTTCCTGATGGCTAATCATTTCTATTTCTGGAATTTTTATTTATCCCTTGAGTCATCCATCTAGAATATAACTTTGCTATGCTTGTTGTCTTCCTATACTGATTTCTCCTAGAATCTTAATTTTTGTGAGAGAACCTGACATTTTTCTCCTGTTTGCTCTCCCCATTTCACCATGTAAAATAGATTACTTAATTTTGAAACTTAGGTTATATTATTTTGTCTTCCTTTAATGCATAAAAA